>NW_021637679.1:0-57017 GCF_004799145.2 Neltuma alba | reverse complement strand
AAATTTTTATATTAAAAATTGGAGGAGGCAGTCTTTTTATAAAATGGGTGAATTCAAAGGAATTTAAGATACGCGGTGAAGCGTATGACGACTTGGCACTGCCAAGCTGCTTAAAGTCAACCCACCTGACAAACAGAACAAAATAAAAAATATTTTATGCATGTAAAAGCTTTTAATTTAATTTATTGCAAAATGTATAAAGTCAACGTCTTGTTACTTGAGAATAAATAATGCGTTACTTCGTGTTGCGAGAGAATAAATACATGCTTATAAAAAAAATCTTTATGTTTGGTCATTACCTGCTCATTGTTTATTTAAATATAAAATCCCCAGAGAAAACAAACTGCACTTACGTAAATGATAATCTTGGGGAAAAATAATTATACTTTGAATACTTTACTTTACATGAAGATTATACATGATAATTCAATATATGTATAATATCCCTAAAAATATGTGAAAATAAAATAATGATACAATTTGATCTGACTGTAGGAAAAAGAATACAAAAGAATCTACTTTATGAAATATTTTGTTAATGGTTATGATTGCGAACAATTTAGATTAATTTTAACATTTCAAATTTATTTATATTTTTATGTAAAATTTTAATAATAATTCCATTAAAAATTAGATCTAACAATTTTAATTCAATAGTAGTTGAAAAAAAAGAAAAGAAAAGATTAATATCTTATTAAAATTCTTCCGTTTGCAGATATACAGGCAAATTGTTTTCTGCTCTCCGTGGGTCTGCCTAGTGCCTAAGACATTGCATTATCAAATTATCAAATTAAAAGCTAAAAAGGATTACAACACAAAAAGCCTCCCAATTAGTCATGAAATCGTATTAGCTTCATCCACCATCATTGCTTGATATTTGCGTACCTGAACAAATTTGTGTTAGGACATGACATCAGAAAGGAAAAAGTGAAGAAAACATTTGTAGAGAGAAAAAAACTCAATAGATGGTAGCAGATACGTATACTCTTTCTGTCCCTAATATAAAACCTACTTAAAGAGTTGATGTTGGCCTATATATAAAATCTATTTTTGATATTCATCAACTTTTTTTTTAAAATTAACCCAATTGATATTCCTTTAATAATAATCAAATAGAAGAGGTAGCGAGGGAATTAAAAGAAATCATATTAACTAATTTAATTAATATTTTTAATCTACTTAAATTAGTTAATTAGTTTTTATATTAAGAACTGAAAGAGTATATATATTTTTGTTTTTTTTTTCAATTAATGTATGAATCTATAATCCATAAATCCATAAGCTGAAGACTAAATCCAGTAAATCAGATTCTTGGGAAGTCATCAATCTCGCGGAGATGGACTACTCTACCACTTAGAAGATAAATAAATGAGAATCAGAATAGATAAAAGAGTAATAAAAAAAATCACATAAAAAGAAATTGGAAATCGCAATATTTCAATTCAAACACTTAAGAAGTTAAAATCATAGGGAAGGAAAGTAATGTTTGATATGGTATTTTGTAAATATAGTTAAATAACAAAAATGTCCTTGTACAAAAAGTTTTATTAAGAAGTTGTCAATTGGCAATAACAAGTGTTAAATAGTAAATGACAAGAAATGTACTGGCAATGACAAGTTTGGTAGTTTTTTTTTAAAAAAATATGATACAAGGACATTTTAGTCATTTAATTACATTTGTAAAATATCAGATCGAGCATTACTTCCTCTTTTGAAATTTTGACTTTTTAGATACCTGAATTAAAATATTGTAATTTTCAACTCTTTTTTATGTCATTTTCCCTAAAAGTAAAACGACTCTAATGAGAATTAGAGACTCATAATAATTCATTAATAAAGTAAAAGGAAAAGATAGAAAAAAGAGGATGAAAAATAAAATAAAATATGCAAATATTACCTTGATTTTAGTCACAGAAATCACAGTTGAAGCAGTAACGAGGAAGCTGGCAGAGCAGCAGCGAATCGAAGCATCATCACACGGGTTTTTTTTTTTAATTCCACCCTTATAGATTTATCAGCTTTTAATTACTCTTTCGGTCATAAATATAAGATTTATTTTGTAGTGGGTTTTGTATTTAAGGTAAAAGGAGTGCTTTTTTAAATAGAAAATAAAATATATATATATATAATTGGATAAAAAGATCATAGTGCAATGCTTCTAATATCTAAGCGACTGCCGTGTCCCAAAAAAAAAAAAAAGATCATTAGCGCATTAAAGGGAACTAAATTGAGCATCCAATGACATTTTCTACTTCAATTTCTCCAAAGAAAGTCAGAAACAAATCAAGATTGAACATAATTTTTTCACGACGATAAAAGTAATGAGTTAATTTCTTATCAACTAGACTAATTTTGATTGACGAAAGAAGAACAACTGTCTTGGCTGCTTTATATCCTTGTGCCTTCGTGCCGCCTATACTGGTTAGCCCGCAGGAGAGAAAATCTGAACTTTGGGAGTCCCCCTAAGTTCATCATCGGTACTAGCAAGAGGCATATTAACCTTTGAGTTTCGTAGCTTTGGATCAACAAAGTATCATTTGGTAGGACTTATCTCTTATGTTTAAGGCTTTCTCCTCTTTATCAACAAAGTATTATAATGTTAATATTTGATAATATTTTATTAACATTTAAGGTTTTAATGTCATCGCTTTTGTTATGTAAAAATTAAATTTAATATTTTAATATTTGATAATATTGTATTAATATTTAAAATTTTAATGTCATCATTTTTATTAATAATTTTATGATTGAAAGACTAAAACTATACTTTTTAAAGTTAAAAAACTAAATGTACATTTTTATAATATTGTAAATAATTTTCTCTATCTTTTTTCTACCGCTATAATGTAAAATATTTTCATTACTAATATTATTATCTTTTTCTTTCAACCCAAAAAAAAAATACAAAAGAAGAGTAAAGTGTACTGCCTCGTAAGTTTTGTTTGTCATCACGTTTAAAATCACTTATAAATATATTTTATGTAAGTTGAGACAAAATTTTTCTCATATATTTACTTTATATTTTGTATATCACAGTTAAAAATTATTTATAAATTATCTAAAGGAAAATGGAGATAGATAAAGCGAGAATGAAGGCACTGTGGCTTCAGGTATTTTGATAATTGCTTTTACTGTTGATAGCACGGTCCCAAAACAAAACATATTCATTCACAAGTGATCACATATTATTCGTTTGTGCACAGCCAGCGGCGCGAGAGAGATGTCAGCAAGACAGCGATCAATGCGTTTAACATGGGACTCAAGCTACAGTTGATCACATCAGCTTCGTTGTCGTAGTCTCACTGAGAGGAATATGATAAGGAACATTTAAAAGTCAAATAAAGCAAGCTTATCAAGTATTGACCTCACTCTACGCTCAACGCTCTGGTGAGAGTGATTCCCATGGCGTCTTCGATTCATGCCTCTCTGTCCGCCTTCAATCTATCTGGTCAAAACCCTACTCGGCGCCTCTCCTTTCCTCATCAGATTTGCGGTAAGTTCTGTTCTTTCGGTGCCCCCTTTTGAAAATCCACTCATTTCAGGCTAAATTTCTTGGCTTTCATGGAATCTTGAGTCACATGGCAATTGGATGCTTCTTGGTTTGTCCATAGTTAATAATAAGCCTATGAATGAGTCTCTATGCTTCAGTCATGGATCTATTAGGCGAATTCTGATAGAAATCGACTTTCATTTCTTTCTTTTCACATACAGTTGTTGATATGACAGAATAGAACTTTCATTATTTGGGAGTTGGATTTTCCAATTGCTATATTCAAATTCATCTCTAGTGCTATTTTGTCTGCTTTAAATTGTCTATAGTGCTGCCTGCAACATTCGTTATATTCTTTCATTGCAGTTGCGATACTGAATTTGATTGAAAATTACTGTATAATTTCACGAATTGTAATTATTTTGGGTTGCCATTCAGTTGTTTCGCAGAACAATATATCTAACTTGAAAGCATCCAAGCCACTGAGACTAGATGCTAAATGTGCGAGAGTAATGGCCTCAAGGAGTGTGTCCCAAGCAAGCAGAGCTGCTACAACAGAAGACGTTCTAGAGTGGGTCAAACAGGACAAGCGAAGAATGCTTCATGTTGTATATCGTGTTGGGGACTTGGAGAGGACCATCAAGTATATCATGACACATACATACATACTACTCATTACTAATGCAGTATTCTCTTGAATCAACACCGTAACGTTATTATTGAAGGAAAAAACTACCTGGCAATTTCAGATTTTATACAGAGTGCCTGGGAATGAAGCTGCTGAGAAAACGTGATATACCAGAGGAGAGGTATACGAACGCCTTTCTTGGATATGGACCTGAAGATGCACAGTTTGTTATTGAACTGACATACAGTAGGTGTCTGAGAATATTTTAAGATCTGTGAAACTACAAATCCTGAACCACCTGATATTTGATAGATATGAAGTTTTCCTCTTTATTATTGTTATCTAATTATGTTTCAGATTATGGAGTTGATGCATATGATATTGGGAATGGATTTGGCCATTTTGGCATTGCTGTTGATGATGTAAGTTTGCGTAACTTGTCCTCTCTATCTTTTATGAGCATCTTTGATTTCTCATAATGCGTTCAGTTCTGATTGTTTTTTATACCCCTCATGTATGCACTAGTCCGTAGCTGCGCCTATCTGGTTTGTCCTCCACTCCTCTTAGGGATGTGTTGGGGATTTGTGGCACAGTTGTTATTATTATTATTCAGAATCCTTTCTCTTGATGCTAAAGAAATGTCTAGGATGGACTTCTTGTCTTTTTAATTCTCACTATCCTCTATTAGGTTGAAAAGACTGTAGACCTCATTAGAGCTAAGGGTGGCAAAATAACTAGAGAGCCAGGTCCTGTTAAGGGAGGCAGCACAATAATTGCTTTCATCGAAGATCCAGATGGATATAAATTTGAGCTTTTGCAAAGAGCTTCCTCTCCTGAGCCTTTGTGCCAACTAATGCTTCGCGTAGGTGATCTTAATCGTTCCATAGAATTTTATGAGAAGGTGAGGTGAACGCTATTTTATGTCTGATTTAACACCTTATGATTTTCTTTACACTGGATTTAGTCATTTCCATGGTTGCTTATCATTTAGGCTTTTGGTATGGAACTTCTTCGGACACGAGATAATCCTGAGCAAAAGGTATCTTTCCTTTCTATTATGTTAATTAATGGCATGATCTGTAGGTGGCATGCCTAATGGCCAAGAGGTAAGATTATTAGAGTCTATATCAGATCATGGGGCTTTAATGCCCAAACTATAAGATACTGTTTCATCTGTATAAAAAAAAAAAAAATTAAGCTTGAGGACAAGAGATAGGTCATTGTTCAGATACAAATAATCGTATCAGTCCTTTGAGATGATGCCTTGCATGAGTTCAAACTTTTAAAAGTAATATTCGTTAGTTGTATTTACTATTCATTTTAGGCATGTTTGTTATTCTTCAATAACTTGTTTTGTACACCATTGTCATAAAATGTTACTTTACCTTCTAGCCTATTGTTTACTGTGGTATACTGAATCAAAATATGACTCAAGATAGAATGGAAGGATTTTTTATTCTTTTTTTTTTAATTTTATTTGAATTTCAATTTATATGTGATAAAATTGTTAGGCTCAGCAGGTGTTAACTGGGGAAATTTGGCTCCTTTATGAGCCGTCAAGATCTTGCACATTGCTGGTGCCCCTTGTGGCTGTGGCAATAAAAGAAAAGTCCCTTGAATTCACCAGCGACTAGGAAATACCAGCTGCTGAACAACTAACGGACTTTCCTTGGTTTGAGGATTTTGTGATTTCCCAAAAGTTTCACCGAAAAAAAAAAGACCAAAAGTTAATTATGAGAACATATCTTATTGGCCTTTTTCAAATCCTTATTCATAATCTTGCGCAGGTCTTCTGTTCTAACTTCTAACAAGTTGGCCTTGATTTTGTTCTGCTTTATATTTGGTTTGAAATGTCTGTATGATGTGCTTTGCTTTCAAGCCCTGAATTGAACTACAATGCTTACATTGCATCTTGCTTTCTTTGGTGGAACCAATTTTTTTTTCCATCTCCTTATTTAATACTTTCATTCACTTGGTTTCCTTTAAATTGTTTTTCATCCTTCAATGTTTTATTTTATTTATTTAATTATTTCTTTTGCCTTTGGTAGTATACCATTGCAATGCTAGGTTATGGTCCTGAAGATACGAGTGCTGTCTTGGAATTGACTTACAATTATGGAGTCACTGAGTATGATAAAGGAAATGGTTATGCTCAGGTTGGTAGAACTACCTTTAGTTCTTTAACACTTTTTAAATCTGCTAAAGTTTTTTTTTTTAATGTATAATTACTTGCTATTATACGTATACTCTATTAAGATATTAGATTTTATTTTTTTTATGAAGTATTAACAGAAATATATAGGGCTTTGTTATCAGATTTCTTCAAACATGTTACCTATCAGTTCTTTACTGACCGTTTCTTGCCATTCATTTGAAGATTGTTTTTTGTATTTAGTCATGTTCTTTTATTCTCCCTTTGCAGATTGCAATAGGTACAGATGATGTTTACAGGACTGCCGAAGCTATCAAACTTGTTGGAGGAAAGATTACTCGGGAACCTGGACCATTACCTGGCATCAACACAAAAATAACAGCATGCTTAGATCCTGATGGTTGGAAGACGGTATAGCTTTTTAGATTTTATGATTTCTTTTTCCCCCGCAATATTATGAAACCATGGTACCCGCAGTAGTGATATTGAAATGGGTGAAATCATTAGGACATCAAACTCCCCTTTTTATATTTTCATTAAATCTTATCAAATGAAGTAGTTGGTATTCTCAATGCATATCAGGACTACTAGGCATGTTTGTAATCAGATTTGGAGAAAAATCGGGATTTGTGTTTTGTGTTTTCTGGCCTTCACATCAATAATAGGCGCTGTGCAAAATATAGTGAAAAATTTTCTTACCAATTAAACCTAGTTACATTTTGTGAGACATAGCAATGTTTCCAAAGGTTATAGAATTCTGAATCTCATTTCACAGTGAATGTGTGTAAGTGGAAGTATTCCATTTGATGACAATGGATTTTGGGATTGGGAGATAATGAGTGCTAGTATTCCTGCTCAAGAAACAACTGAAGAAGACAGAAATCCAGAACCAACTCAATGCTAGGAGTAGGAGAGTTCTGAAGAAACTAAGGAAGAGAGGGAAGGACTCTGGAGTCAGAATCGGAAATCTTATATTATGGCTCTGAAGTATCTTGAATGATCTTAGGATGCATCAACACAGGGCTACCAAGATCCTATTTGACAATGAATCAACCATGGCCATGATGAGGAACCCAGTGTTCCATGACAAGACAAAGCATATCAAGATAAAGTACTACATTAAGTCCTTAATATAAGACCCAGATGACTGATATGGGAAGATTAAGGAAGTTAAATAAATTACTTTAAAGTATTATATTTATCGTTTCCAAACTAATTTGTTGGGCTTATAAACTGATACATATAATTTAATATATATAATTTAATAATACACATAAAAGATTATGTAACATATATTATAATTAAGTAATTTTTTTTAACTTAATTGATTTCTTCAAATTAGTCAATTAGTTCTTATATTAAGGACTGGAGGTAGTATCATTTTATAAGGAAGGCAATGAAAGAAGACGAGATACAGATCTTTCATTGCAGTGCTGAAGATCAACTGGCCCATTTTTTTACCAAACCTACGTAGAAAATAGGGTTTCAAGCACTTAGAAATTTGGAATGGTAGCAAACAATTGCATCAAGGAGGAATAATATATTGTCCCAAAAAAAGAAGCAAAAGAATTGCATCTTACTATATGCTAAATAATCTTTACACCTTTGGTTGATGCTAAATACTGATTAACCAAAGGTTCCTAGTGTTCAGCTGAACTTTCCCTCCCAAAAAGCAATGTCAATACATGCTTTTCTTGTTTAGGATTATATCTGAGTACAGCTGACATGTTAGGCTGTATTTCTTTATTTTGATAGATGTTAAGTCTTATAATGCTACTTCTTTAAGCTGTAATTTTTTGTGCCTATATAGATGTGTGAAGCAACAGAACCAAAGTTTCTGCTCCTAAGTTTTTCTTGCCTTCCATCTTGATTTTTCCTATTTTTCTTCAAAATCCAAACGGCAATGCTTATGAATTAGAAATCTCAAAATTTGGCAACTGTCTCTAAGGGAGTGTTATTGGGCTTCATTCTCTCAACCTGGTGAAAGTCAATTATTTTCACATGGATATGTTGAATAACTGCCAAATAAGTACACCTGCCTAAGCCCTGCAACAGCCACCAGCTCCCACGCTACTTAAATTGTTCATTGACTTCGTTCATTTCCATCTTCTGTTTATTTCTCATTTGGTACTTTCTTATGCACGGTAGAGATCTCTAGTATATTTTTGAACTATACTTATTTCAGATAATCAAGTATTTTATTTAACTTCTTGTACTTATTTTCTATTGTGCAGGTTTTTGTAGATAATGTTGATTTTGTTAAAGAGTTGGAGTAGAGTTTCTGATCTTGGTCTTTGCAATCTTGAGAGACTGACGTCAAGTCACTGGCAAATCAAAGATAATCTTGATTTAAGCTGCTTGCAGGCTTGCACGATACAATGTACCATATTCAAATCCGAGTTTTGTAGATAGTTTATTAATGATTATAGCAATGACCAGAGTAGCCAATTTCTTTACCTTTATAAAATAAAGCAAGTTAGTTTGAAGCACAAATCTCTTTATTTCTTCATTTTATGTACTTTTAACGATTTTATAATAGTACAAATTGTCTAAATTTCACATTGGATATTTCATAATAGTATTCTCACAATTTCTTGGCCTTTCCTACCTTGAGCGTTGTTATAAGGAACTTCAGTATTCTGAAATAAGGATTTAAGTGAAGTAATTTTTTTCTTTTTTTACACATTGAAGTTTAGGTGAGTTGGATCTTTAGGCATCACAATGATCAGTGCATGTCTCTAAACTCAAAGAACGTTTAAAAAGATATTTACAAATCGCCTTATCAGCAAGACTCTTACATCGGTAACAAGATTTGAACCCACAATCTTATGTATTATGAGTTAATTCCTTACTAATTAGACTAACTTTTATTAACAGGATTTAAGTGAAGTAATAATGAGATAGAAATTCACTCCCCCCCAAACCCCAACACGCGCGCACACACAAAGTTGTATGTAATTCAGGGGATGTTAATGGTGTATTTGCATTTTGCTAATTATCAGGATTATCTGAAATCTCAATCAGAAAACAACACGTGGATAAATTGAAGTCACTTCATTACATGATATTGAAATCCTGGGGAGAGAATGAAATAGTTGCTGGTAAACCCTAATGATGCATGACTGGGTCTTTAATGCTAGCCAAAAAAACACAATAATAAAGAGGTTGGGGAGGTAGATCAATGACTGTGTTCTTCACAAATTCTGATCTGACCAGATCTCAGTACAACTACAGCATGATATTCTCTGAATTATAGTTGTTGTTTTTTTGACTTTTGAGAACAGAGGATGTAATACATATCCCATTGACAGGCACAAACAAATGATTACATACTGCCCAGTAAGGAGTTGACTTGATATATATATATGTGATCATTATTAAGTGAAGGAGGTTTGTTCGGGGTGAATGATAAGCAGAAGCAATTAATATTCAATCTAAGCCTTGTTTTACTGTGATGGCCTGGCATGATCATGATTAGCAATGGCAGATGAATTTCAGGGCTGGCCGGAAGAGACAGATTTGATTTCCATTCATAGTTTTGCTTTAACCAAACTTTCTTTCCTTTTCCTTTTAGCCTCTCTGTTAATGGTAGGTGAGAATCTGCCTGCTTGTCTGGTCCCCCCTTTATGGCCCCCTCTACATTTAAAAGGCCCTATGTAGTTTGTAATGAGTGTTTGTGAGTTTTGCCTTTCCCTGAGGTCTTGGGGAAAAAAATTGAAGAATTAGCTTTGGCTAGGCCCTCTTAGAGCCTTGGCTTTAAATGGTTTGCATGCCTTGGATAGGCCATCTGTGTACTTCTCTCTTTATGTTTGTCTATCAAAATGTTTCATTTGCATCTTCCCGTGAAGATGCATGTGAGAGTATCATGACCATTCTACTTAATTTTGGTTCATCTTTCCATTTGAATTTTTGAAAATAAAGTGCATGTGAAAGTTATCATAGGTAATAAGGTAAGCGGTGAGAAAATCTATAAGATCCACTTCTCTTTTACTCGTTTTCTTTCTTATAATTCTCTTAATTTAAAGTAAATGTTTCATGATTTTTTTTTACTTTTTCTTATTATTTTAGTGATTATTAAAGATGTTTGATTCGCAAGATATAAAAGAGAATAAAATAAGAAAAAGTAATTTTTTTGGATAAAAATAAAAAAATACTTAAAATCAAATAATTGTTATTGAGTTTTGATGTTGAGAGAAAATAGAAATTGCACACCTTGAATTTCGTACAATGGAATGGAATCTGATTCCATTATTATCAAAGCTACCAAAAGTTACACTTTATTGGTCAAAAAATGGAGGAAAAAATATATTCTGACCCATATTTTTAGTTAATATTTTTTTTTGACAAACAATATTTCTAATAAGTCCATGTATCTCTCTTAAAAGTGTATGAACTTAACTAATTGGATTTTTTTTTCTTTTAAAAAACATGCAAATAAACCTAAAATTTTTGGTGCTAATCATTTCTACTATGGCTACACATCATGGAAAAACAGCAAGATTCTGGTAAAACCACAGAGACCATACTGGAAAAGAGCAGTGTGGTAGGATGGGGCCATATAGCCATACCCATATTTCCCAAAGTTTTTTTTTTGGCACAAAAGAAAGGAATAACTAGCGACCTGTTTTTTTTCCCTGTTTTCTGAATAATTTATCTTATGAAAAACCAAAAAAAAAAATCAGAATATGTTTTTTTATATTTTGTTACTTTTTCTTCTACAAAACTAACTTACAACATTGTAATTTCATTAATGCAGTGAAACAAATTATTTTTTACCCTTCACTTTACCATTATAGAAATGTTTTTCAAAATAATGATTCAAAAAGATTTTTTGTAAATTTTCTGTTTCCAAAGTTTTATCTAAAAAAATTACCCCACAAAATTATTCTAATGACACAGAAATAGAGAACAGAGCCAAACATGGCCTAATTCTCTCTCAAATTTCAGAGACGAGGATCCAAAGGAATTATGTGATGTTAATAATTACCACATTACTTTCACTTTTTGCATTTTCTTCATTTTGTACTGATGACTTAGTAACGGTCGTCATTATGGCACTTACTGAACCAGAGGACACTGATTTTTTTTTTTATTTACTTTTTTATTTTGGCTTTTATATATCGCCACCACCTTCCTTCTGTCTTCTACATTAATCTTCCTCAAACTCCAAACAAATGGATGGTAACACAGAAAACTCAAAGCTTCCTTTTATTGCAGAAAATCATCACTGCTTATCTCCTTCTAACCTCTTTCATAAAACCCCACCTGCCCATTTCAGCAATCTCTATCCTATGTTCTCTACAATAGGGAAGTTCAACAAGCTCCAAAAAGAAACTACTCAGAAAGCAGATTCTTCTATGGCATGTGAAGAAGAAGATGAAGCTTTTTCTGGGGATTATTCTTACTATGATGTTGCAGCTAGTGAAAGTTGCTGTGCTAAGTCAGACACAGATTCTTGCAGCCAAGTTGGTGATGCAGATGAAGATGAAGATGATGAGGAAGAGGTGAGTTTGGTTGAGTTGTTGCAGAATGATGCGAAGGCCAAAAAGAAAATGGAGGTTTTGGCTGAAATGGTTGGAGTTGACAGTACAGAACCAGGGGCAGTGTTGACTGAAGTTGTGAGAGTTCTGAAGCACTTAAGGAGGATGAGCCGGTTTTAATTAACAAGGGCTTATATCTGTGTGTGTGTGTGTGGTGGTAAGAATGTTCAGTTCTTACCTGTTGAAATGCGACTGTGTAATTTCTGAATTTGAGAAATTCTCTTTCTTGCCTTCTCTATCTATCTGCATTTAATATTTTTTCCCTGGTTTACACTTAGTTTATAAATTGATAAGGGAGGTGACACTCGAGGTTTGAAGGAAAATAAATCCTCTACAACTTTTCATTACTCATGTATGAGAAAGAAATTGCTTCTTTACAGAGGTAGAATCAGGATCACCTGAAGAGAAAGTTACAGAAATTTGATATGAGAAAAATTAGACATTTTAGTACTATAAGGTTGTGTTTGAAGATCCATTTGTAAACTATGGATTCAAATCCAGCTTTGCACTTGTTGGAAAAATTGGGGTTTGTAAGATGATGTCACAAAACTTTAAAATGTGTTATTTCAGCTAAATTTGGAAAATGTCATTTTGGGGTTTCAAAATGGACACAAACATGGTTAGCAAATGAACCAAGTTTGCTAAACATCAATTTGAACCTTTAAAAACCAAAATCCAAACATGCCCTTAATTTAGGATGGAAAAGATACTCATATCTTTTTAAAAAGCGATATTAATCTCTAGCAATCATCCAATTCTTAAAACTGGAATACCTTTCTAGATTTTCAAAAAGCTGTTAGAAAAGGAAGTAAAAGATACAGCAGTTTTATGCCCCCCCAAAAAAAAAAAAAGAAAAGAAAAAACAGTCCCAACCATTTCCTCCTTTCTTCTGGGTTGTCCAAGAAATCATTTTCCCATCAATTTGTTGAACAGAAAATCACTCATTAATGCCGAAGCAAAAGTTGCTGAAAGTTTCTATGAACATCATGAGAATTGAAATACAAGCTATATAGGGACATTGGGTTAATTATAAGAGTTGACTAAAAGTAACTCCAACAAATGCCCTTTGAGTGAAAACATATTGTTTTCTTTTTTCTTTTTTTTATTTGTTTGAGTACGTGTGTTTGTGTTTTCTCGGGGCAACGGGATGAAGTCGATACTAATCATGGATGGAAAATAAAAAAATTACATTAGGAAAACTCTCCCATTCGAATCTGACCATCAAATTTGATATGGCAACACCGACCGTCAAATAATCATAGACAGTATAATGGTAATTTTATAAATAGAATATGCCTTTTATCTCGTTGAATAGAAAATAATTAGAATTAGAATTAAAAAATAAGAAGTGTAAATATTCTAGCAAAATAATACATACATACCTCGATTATTGTACAAAAAAATAAAATCGCCCTTCTTTTATGACTAGCAAGCAGAACCTAGCATAAAGAGAAACTAATTGAACCCACCACTTAAGATTTTAATTATCAACAGTGACTTTAAACTGAAACAACCGTCTATTAGTATTTTTTTCCCCCCCTCTCTTTGGAATTATAGGGAAGATTAAACCACAAGCTCTTGGTAAATCTTTATGCAACTTAGGTCATTGACACCCGTATGGTAGTTGCTTTCAAATTTGGCTTACAATTTATTTTACAAGCAGGTATTTGACCCAAAAATTTTTTTTACGAGCAAGGAAATATGCTGCGTCTGAAATTGTACTGACTTGGACTTGAATAGCCAAAAAACCCTCCGAATAAGCCGTACGCCTTTCCATCAAGTCATCAACCACTTCTTCAACATGATAAGCTAGTATGGGATAGGCTGGGTTGTCTTCCGAGTTTACTTTACTTCGTATGCATCTTAAAAGAATAGAACCAGAAAGATCAGGAGACAAATCTGGCCCGCATAGAACAATTATGACAACGAAAGGGCATGAGCAACATAAAGTTGTGGGTAATCTTACTTACCAACGGATCCCCAAGCACCAGCTAATCTAAGAGTAATGATCACCATAAAAACTGAATCTTGCTCATTGCTTGCCCCCTGAGAGTTGCCCAGATCAGCACTGAGGGGGAGTTTGGGAACCCTTTAGAAGCACTAAAAAAAAAAAAAACTTTTATGTAATTTGAAACAAAATTCCTCACATACTTACCTGGAGCGCACCATAAAATTTTGAAAAGCAAATCCAAACGCCCCTTAAACAGAATGAGAACACATCTAATAATCTATTAATAGAAATCACAGATCAAGTTTTCAGAAGACCTGTGGCAACCAGCGTTCATGCCAAAAACAGCTGTTATGCTCATTACAAAGCCCCAGACCTCATAAAGCAGTTAAACGACAATCCAATCTGGCACAGAAAATCCATTCTCAGATTCCAAGGGTTCAAAACTTCCAGTTGACGGCTTCAAAATGCACAAAAGGGACACGGATTTGTAGAACCTTGATATCGGAAGTGACAAACAGACGATAACTATTTTGATCCCTCAATTAAAGGTGTCACAGAAATATCCAATATTAGAACAGAGGTTTGCAGAATTTCTGAGGCATCTGACGTCACCGCTCTGGCCCCAAAACACCAAAAATGAAAAAAATAAATAAATCTCCCCTTTTGTCCATAAAACTTCAGCAGAAAGCTGCCGTCCAAATCCATATGGTTTTAACATATAATCCAGCATACATTTTTATATTAAAGCACCATCACAAGGTAAGCTAGGTTGTTCCCGGTGTAATCATGGCCACTTTCAAACCTATTGAATCCACATCGAACTATTGAAAATCAGCCAGAACATGCCTTAAAGATGATGTGAAGTAGAAACGATGGAATCATTTATTTCCTCAAGGTATTTACTAAAGGTAGAAGCAGGGTCCTGCTGATAGCAGCATGCATATAAATGGCAATTTTCTGTCATAAATGATCCAGCAGATAATATTGTCTGTAAAAGAGTCCTGCCAAAGTATAATTAATAACTGAGCAGCCTACTCGTAATTTGTTTAAGCACAGGAATATCAGATATTTGGCGTTTCATCAAACCTTGAACTTGGCTGAAATAAACCCAGCCTCTATTCATTGGTCTCGAGAGTGAAGATACAAATTAAACAGGCCAAGTGTCAGAGTATGTGCACCTACAAGTAAATAAGTTCTTCTGGATCATCTTGGTTGTATTAAACAAAAAAGTTACAGCACGCTAAGTTAATAAAGTTAACATTAATCTAAATGAGCAAATGTCTAATCTTTCTAGCAACTAATGATATCATATTACAAAATTTGACACAGCATGCTGGAATATTTCTTTAAATAACAATATCAAGACAATAACCAAGATGATTATCAAAATAGCGAGACAAGGCTCTTGATAATTGAGCACTAAAATTAAAGACCAGAAAGAAGTTAAGTATTTTTGTGATTGCAAAATAAAAGCACCAAACCTTTGATATTTCTCAGAAAACCATTATTTCAGAGATCTTTCAACCAAAACTTTTGCCTCAGAATTGGTATTGTTTATATTCTTGAGAACCTGGTCACTGACAAGAAATTGCAACCGACCAAAATGAGAAGCAAACGATGTGATAAGAATAGCAGTAAAAAGGAGAGACAATCAGTAACATGCATGAGATTCAGTTTAGTTTCCCAGTTCTAAAACTAAATGTATGGATGCTTCATAACTAAATAAATGGGCAATTGAACTAAAAGTATATTGCTTCTTATTTAAACGAGGAAACTAAAATAACGAGGTAAAAAATGAATAAGCATCAAAGACAGAGGCTGAAAAAAAAAATATTGATAAAATAAACTAAAAAGAAAATGGTCAAATACACCTGCGATACATAATATTGTTGATCAATCTTTAACGACTGGGTCACAACTTGTCACATGAAACAAGAAAAATAACTGTTAAAGTAAGGAGAGGGAGCAACTCTCATACATTAATGTTACATAAAGAGATGAATACACAGCAACAGGATCATGGTGGTCCACGTTTCAAATATATGTACAGCACAGAAGCCAAGCCAGAGCAGTCTATATTTCTTATAATGACCAATTATTTGCAGTCCGAAAGTAGCGTGTGGTCTTAAAGGAGAATTGATGCAATTTATCATCTTTGCCGCACAGTTACAGTCTCCATCAATTGATCACCAAAATATTTTTTTTACCAGCCATTTGAGGAATATACGCCGAATCCACACATTTGCAGCTTCAAATATATGCTGAGTCTTCATGACCTGATTCAAAGCTGGAAATACAGCATAATATTATCAGTCAAGGATAAGGGTAACATAAAGATCATACACAACAGAGAGAGAGATATTCTTTTTTTTTTTTGGGGGGGGGGGGTTTAAACAAGAAGTCTACCATATAGATCATTCATTTGGCAGAAGATATGCGTTGCAGAGATGAAATCCAGCTACTTGAAGGACCAATCTTACTGCCTTGGCCACGAACAGGGTTTGCAGCTTCAGTGGTCAAGGCGGGCTTCAGGAATTTCCTTTTTGAGGTACCAGCATGTGAATATGAAGTAGAAGGCATATTTGCTTCTTCAAAAATCTACGAAAAAAGGGGAATATGTACTAAAGACTAGTTTTTTTTTTTTTTCCTCCAATAATTTAGAAACATAATAATAAGAAACCATAAAAGTGCGACTTCAGATTTGCACAAGTCACAAGTCACAAATCACAACAAAAAAGCAAAAAATAAAAATTCTACTCAAATATGGTGACTTACATTCTTTTCAACAGGATTACCAACACCCACATTTTTTCCTGCTGTTGATTTAAACTGCATCTTAACACCAGAACCAGTAGCATTGCCAGATCTAATGTGCTCCGATACATCCCCTGAATAAGCATAAACACCTGATATTTGGTAAGAGCAAAAAAGTTTTAAAAAAAAAAAAATTCAAGACATTTGATTGCAGCTTTAAAACCGAACAAAAAAGTGGGCTGCTACTTCACCCATCTTCCTTGATTCACTAAGTGAAAATTGAAATCAAATTAAAGTCTAACAACAATACACATAAAAAAGAAACAAACATGTCAAAGCTTTATCGTGTTGTTGTTGTTGTTCTCAAAAGAAACATGCATTGCTCAGGCATTTTTTTTCCTTGAAAAACAACTGATTAAATGATAATTAACAAAACTATCAATTTCCCCTATTTATTTGGCGCTTCACATAAATTCATTTCTTGATAGGTTAGCAACTGAAAATCACATAATTAATTTAAAATGCACAAAGAGATAAATAACATCTAACCATGGGAATTGTCAACAACCGTTGGCATTGCCTGACTTCTGCGTGCTCCAGGAGCTGGCTGTGATATGCCAGAATTGAGCATTGTCAGAAGCGTGGTGATATTTATTGGTGTGAAAATCAACCCTAAGAAACTCAAAGAATAACCTGAAGAGAAAATTACTTACAGATGTGTGAGGCTGAACTTTAACCTTCTGTGTCTGTTGGTACTTTAAAATGGTCCAATCAAACACATAATCAAATTCAAAACCTGTCAATGCAAGTTCCGCTTAATTGCAGAGATGAAGACAGAGGTAAAAATTGGAAATTGCACATGTCAATAAAACCAAAGGACCTTCTCACATGCAAGAAATCTTCAAGTGTAGAACACAGTTAGTTATATCGTGTGTCAAAGTAAGCTGTATATGTGTAGGTATAAAGTTGAAGAGTTATGAAAAATTCTAATGCTCTCAGCAGAAACGACAGAAAAAACATAGAGTATTGTATAAGCTGTTTATCTTCTGAAGAATCCATATTATTGTTATATTCATTTTCCCATAATTTGGGCAAAACCTATTCATTCCTCTATCATTCTATTTCACAGTAAACATTCTTGCTGGAACTCGCATATTAATAATTGAGCTCACAAAGAGCATTTCAACGGCCTGTCAACGCAATTCTGAAATCCATTTGATTACGCATTATTTAAAGGATGAAAAGCATAATCACCTTGTCGAGCAAATAGGTCCCGGAAAAGACGCTTCAAAAACCCATAATCAGGTCGCTGGTCAAATGTCAAAGAGTGGCAATAATGAAAGTATGAAGCAAACTCTACAGGATGAGATTTGCTTAGGACCTTTAAAATTATAACCAAACATCTATCAGGATTAGAAAACCTTCCCAAGGATCCCAACAAAACCAAATTATCGAAAACTCACCTCAATAGGAGTTGATACTTTCTTTTCGCATATTTTATCATACTTTTGCTTCTTTGTTGCAGCCTTTAGACCTTGCCAAGGAAGACTGAACACAAATTCATTGCCATTTAGAAGTTAACAACACCATCCTATCACTCTGTTCTTAATAAACAGTGGATTTTGGAGAAGAAAAACTGGCATATCTAAAGCAGCTAGAGAAGAATGACTTACCTTCCTCTAAGGAAGTACAGAAGCACATATCCTAGTGACTCCAAGTCATCCCGGCGGCCTTGCTCTGCATTTAATATCACCAATTAAAAAGATACAACTATTTTGCAATTTAATTGCGATTGCAGTGAAGAGGATAAGTGACTTCACGCTTACCAATGCCAAGGTGAGTATTACAACTTGCATAACGTGCAGTACCTGTTAAGTTTTTGTTCTCCCTGTATGGTGCAATTAGGGTCAGAAATGCGATTGATAATTTGGTACAAAGGTTACTCTGTACCATCCCAGGGAGAGGAAAGGAGAGATAGTGAAAGGAAAGATTTTCCAGGAAAAGTTTAGAAGTTTTTCATAAACTGATTGATGTAATAGATTCAAATAATAAAACAATTCAAATTGATATACATATAATTCTCTCAACCAAACATCAGCGCCTAAAAGACAATAACAAATAAAAACGAAAACTCAGAATTGAACGTTTAAATACCGGTAAGGAATATGACTTTTGGTTGTGGGATCCCGATATCGTTTTGCAAGCCCAAAGTCAATTACGTAAACCTGACAGATACAAAACAACCACCCATTTAGCACCATATTTAGAACAACAAATAATGGATAGGATGACAGGCCAAGTAACGCGTGATCAGAGAAAGACAGAAACAACAAAATAGTTTTACCTGATTGGCCTTCCGCCCAAGTCCCATGAGAAAGTTATCAGGTTTTATATCTCTATGTAGAAAACCCTTAGAATGAACATATTCTATTCTAGCGATCTGCATATAAGAAATGTTAATATCCCATTGCATAAGCATCACAAACAAGCTTATGACAGAATTTATTATTTGCAGGACAAATATTAGACAAAGATGAAGGATGCTTGCTTCCAGTGTTTTCAGCTGAACAGATGGGAAGCTAGCAAAGAAGAGATAATATAAATATGTGAGTGACATTGTATGCCGGCACATAAGTGCACTGATAATTCACCAATACACATATTCATCCGCTTTGGAGATTATGCTTAGGCCCCAATTTGCAGCTGTCAAAACGTCATGCCAACTTACCATCTGATCAGCCAACATTAATACAGTCTTCAACGAAAACTTTCTTCCACAATACACAAAGAGATCTTCAAGACTGGGTCCCAGCAAATCAAGAACTAGCACATTGTCCTCCCGGTCTATACCAGACCACCTTATGCTAGGAATTCCATCTGCATCGCACATATGAGGGGCCACAAGCCAATCATTCAGAATCCAGTCACTCACTTATGGAAACGAACACATAGAAAGTCAGAAAGAGATTAAGCAATTAACATTGCAAAACTCATACTTCCTCCTTGAAGAACATGATACAGTTTTGCCTCATAGAGCAGTTGTGGATGCTTAGTTTTAGTGTTCTCCTGCGACATTCCAAAACACAATAGTTAAGTATTAAAACAAACAAAAAATGATAATGTAATAATTCTACTTGACACCAATCTCTCTCTCTATAAATATATATGTGCTCATACCAGTAAGCTAAAGGATACAAGCTAAATAGTGCATGCACGCCTAATCCATCATGCAAACCTGCTCCACCTCAAAAGGGTAGGAAGCCTCTCATATTTAATCGATTGACATGCATAGAGGAACAAGTTGAGACTTACAATTTTAACCGCGACTATCTCAAAAGTATCGACATGAGTAGCTGAAACAGAGTAAGCAAAATAAACAAAGATAAATCAGTATAAAGCAAGCCAGAACGAGCATTTCCCAAACCAAAAGAAAAAAGAGAACGCTACCGAGGTAAATTTCACCGAAGGATCCGCTCCCGATCTTGCGGCCGAGCTTGTACTTGCCGCCGATGATCCGCTCCATGTTAAATACTTAGAAAAGGTATTTTGGAAACTATCCGCGCATGAAAGAGAAGCTAGAATTCAACAATTCTCCGATCTGAATCTGATAATAGAAAGAAGAAGGCTTTCGGTGACTCTGAGTAACTAATTGCTTGTCTCGTTCGTTCTTCGAACTTCGATGCACAGAGGAGAAACCGAAGCCACACGGGAACGGAGGACGGTAACGAAGGGCATAATAGATAAATGAACTAGGAAGCGAGGCTACTTCTGCCATTCTAGTTGTTGTAAATATCATCCAACCTTCCTCTCAAAAATGGCTCCACTGTCAGGCCCGGAAATTATTAGGACCAGGCCCCAACTGCGCAATCCATACCTTCAAATAGAGAAGGGGGTGTCGCAGTTAGTCACCGGCTACTGCCTCTAATCGCAGTTATAAAATCTCTTTTATAAATTATATTACAAATAATATCTTATAATTATTACCCAAAGTAATAAGATTTAAATGATTCTGAGAAAAATGTTCATGTTTAATAACCCGCAATATCTTGAATATAATTATTTTTAATAAGAAAATACTTCTACTTTAAAAAAAAGTATATTCCAAGTTTGGATTCTTGTTAAAAGATGTGTTTAGATTTAATATTTTTTTGGTTCTAAATATAAATTCCACTTTGTAGTCGGTACTATCAAGCATTAAATATGAACATTTTTCTCATTAAGAATTTAAATTTTATTCGTCACATTGTGAGGGGCTAACCTCTTCGGTTTCGCTGCTAATTATTGATCTTTGTTGATCATGGAGCCTGATTTGAAGAGTTGACTGGGTTGGTGCCTTAGTTTAGAGTGTGCTTTTTTTTTTTTGCTTTTATCAGGCTTTGTATAGTGGTATTTTTATTTTATAATATAATGCGCTAAAAAAAGTGGGCTTCTACAATAAGATGTTCAAAGGGGGGCCACAACTTGCCGCATCTTTGAGCCCATACGCAACACAGAGGCAGAAGCCCCGACTATCGCTCCGACCATCGCTACCGGCGAGACCGAGAACCCTGATGAGTTCCTGAAGACGAGCTAGAGAGAGAGAGGGATGGTGGGGGATATAGAGAAGATGATCGCAGTGGGCCTCGTATGGGGCGCCACGAATGCTGTCATGCGCCGCGGCGCTCTTATTTGGGATCAAGCTCTCAAATCTTCGTCCTCGTCGAAACCACTCCACCACTGTACCACTCTTCCCAAGAGATTTCTATTTTCTCTCAGAAATTGGCTCAAGCTTCTCGCGATCTGGCAGTACACCATCCCCTTCTTGATCAATCTCTGCGCCTCTGCCACTTTCTTTGCTATTCTCAGTGACGCCCCGATTTCGCTGGCCGTCCCCGTCACCAATGCGACGACGTTTGCCGCCACCGCCGTGTTTGGTATGCTCCTTGGCGAAGAAACCCACGTCCCTCGAGCTTTGTTTGGTACGGCTGTTATCATATTGGGAGTTTGGTTATGTATTAGCTAATCAATTTTTTACTTTTGGTTTGTTTGATTGTGAATCTCAATTTTCGACTCTTGTTTTGAAATTTTGAGGTGTATAGTTTATGTTGATGAGTTCTGAATTCGGTTCTTGTTTGTTTATCTTGTTGATCCTATAGTTTCAAAGTTTAGTGCTGGAATTAGTTGGCAAACGAAAGTCTCTGATCCCATTTATGATTTAAGAAGTGGTTGCTTTCCTATTGTTACTGTTTTGTTGCCTTTCTTCCCAGTTTTGGTTTTAGGTATTTGTATATGATTATGCTTTATTTACTATCATCAAAACTACATGAAATGCTACCTGCCAAAAAGATGATGAAATCAGCATATATTGTTGAACATGGGTTGACTAGTTAATGTGAAAGCAAGCGAAGGCAATCCAACATTAGTTCAAGTTGTATTGGGTAAGGGTTGTTTTGGGTTCAGAATTGAGCTCACTTGCAACTTCTAAAGGTTTGTTTGTATCTGCCTTTATTTTATAAATTATGATTAAAAAATTATTTATAAGTCATTCTAACAAGCTCTTGTGTGCTTAAAATCCAATTGGATTATGCTCTTCAGAGCCCAGCATAAAATGGATCCCTTTGAAGTTTGTATTGTTCTGCTTTCAAATTTCTTCTTGTTTGTTCCTGAAGTCGACGAGCCGGCTTTTATTTGATTCACTTTATGTTACAATTAGGTTTTTATGTTTAGATGCATAGAAATATTAAAGTAACAGAAGTTACCGTGCATGGCAATCTAGTATGAACTCTTTCATTCATTCTCGCTTTTTTTCCGGTGCATACTTTTATGTAAAGGTCGTCAAATAGCATTGATGTCTTTAACTTTTTACCTCTTTATATTTGTTTTTTTGGGAAAAAATATATTATATTTCCGGTTCAAAATATAAGATAAGCTTTATCTATTTACGTTTATCAAAAAATTAGTTAAAATCAGTGTAAAATAATAAATATGTAAGGCATATTTTTTTTTGGGAAGTTGCAAAAAAAAAACCTTAGAATTGTAAAAACGCAGAGAGAGACCCTTGACAACTTTACTTTGGGTTTTGACAACTTGATAACATATTATTATTGTCAAAAGCTATAGTGAAGTTATCAAGGGTCCTTATCTACGTTTTTGCAATTTTAAGGTCTTTTTTTGCAATTTTTTTCCTCAAATATGTCCTTATTAATAAGGAGAATGAATAAAAGATGCAATAAATGAATCAAACATAAAAGAAAATAGGGAAAATTGCAAATAAAGACCCCCAATATATAAAATGGCAATCAGGGACCCTGAATTTGAGAAATTACTCACAAGGACCCGGTCCCAATTTGCAATTATGAAATCGTGGCCAAATTACAAAATACCCCTCTTTAATTTTTTTTTTAAAAGAACACCACTTCCTCGCTGAAATTCGGCCGCTGGCGCCGGAGCTCCACCGGCTGCCAGCCGTCGGAGCTCCGATGCCGGCGGCCGGATTCCGGCCATTGCCGGCGGCTTTCTTTGTTTTTTTTTAAACTGTTTTTTTTTTAAATAGGGGGAAGTGAGGTTGGGGGGATTTGATCCCCCAACCTAATGCTTCCCAAAATTAGGAATGACCATCGAGCCAACAAATTTTTGCTAACATTACAATACAAAAAAAAAAGTTAACTCATTTATTCTTGTTCCAGGTGATAACAACAATACTTTTAGAAATAACAAGTTCTGATTGTAAAATAACACGTCTGGAATGAAAATTTAACAATATGTTTTTTTTATAACAACAAATTTTGTTGCAGGTGATAACAACAATACATTTGAAAATAACAAGTTCTGATTATAAAATAACAAGTCTGGGATTAAAATTTAACAACACGTTTTTTTTATAACAACACACTTTGTTTAGGTGATAACAACAATACATTTGGAAATAACAAGTTCTGATTATAAAATAACTAGTTTAGAATTAAAATTTAATAGCGCCTTTTTTTATATAACAACACATTTTATTCTAAGTGATAACAACAATAGATTTGAAAATAACAAGTTTTGATTATAAAATAAGAAATCTGGAATTAAAATTTAACAACACGTTTTTTTATAACAATTAATTATTTTATACTTTTGAAAAATAAATTATTTATAACTTATAAAAAGTATTTTTAATCTATTTAATTTGCTAAAAAAATAATTTTTATCTCCAATTTATAATCAGAACTTGAAGTGTAATTTATTATAGATTAAAAATACTTTTTATTGTTCAAATTTATAAATAAAATTTAGGGAAAATGACAACACACTTTTTTAATTTTTTTAATAAAATTTTAATCTATATATCTATACAACTCATTATAAATCAAACTACTTCTTATAAATTATCAATAGTACAATTTATTGTAGATTAAAAATACTTTTTGATTGCTTAAATTTATAAATGAAATTTATCTCTAATTTATAATTAAAAATACTATTTTATTCTTTAAATATAAAAACTATTTTTAATATTTAAAGAATGAAATAATAAATTATACTATAATATTTAAATACTTAATAATAAATTTTAATATTTAAAGAATGAAATAATATAAAAATTTATACTATGATTTATAGATTAAAAATACTTAATTATAAATGCTTTATAATTTATAAGAAGTAGTTTGATTTATAATGAGTTGTATAGATATATAGATTAAAAAGTATTTTTTAGAAAAAATAAATATATCAAAAATATTTTTATAAGTTATAAATAATTTATTTTCCAAAATCATAATATAAATAATTTTCTAAAAAAACGTGTTGTTAAATTTTAATTCTAAACTTGTTATTTTATAATCAGAACTTGTTATTTCCAAATGTATTGTTGTTATCACCTGAAACAGAGTGTGTTGTTATAAAAAAAATATGTTGTTAAATTTTAATCCCAGACTTGTTATTTTATAATCAAACTTGTTATTTTTAAATGTATTGTTGTTATCACCTGCAACAAAATTTGTTGTTATAAAAAAACATATTGTTAAATTTTCATTCCAGACTTGTTATTTTACAATAAGAACTTGTTATTTCTAAATGTATTATTGTTATCACCTGGAACAAGAGTAAATGAGTTAACTTTTTTTTTTGTATTATAATGTTAGTAAAAATTTGTTGGCTCGATGGTCATTCCTAATTTTGGAAAGTATTAGGTTGGGGGATCAAATCCCCCAACCTCACTTCCCCCATAGGTTGGGGGATCAAATCCCCCAACCTCACTTCCCCCATATTTAAAAAAAAACAATTTCAAAAAAAAAAAAGGAAGGCCGCCGGCAATGGCCGAAATTCGGCCGCCGGCATCGGAGCTCCGACGGCTGGCAGCCGGGGTGGCGGAGCTCCGACGGCTGGCAGCCGGGGTGGCGGAGCTCCGGCGCCGACGGCCGAATTCCTGCAAGGTAGTGGTGTTCTTTTTTAAAAAAAAAATAAAGAGGGGTATTTTGGTAATTTGGCCATGATTTCATAATTGCAAATTGGGACCGGGTCTTGTGAGCAATTTCTCAAATTCAGGGTCCCTAATTGCCATTTTATATATTGGGATCTTTATTTGCAATTTTTCCAAGAGAATACATGGAGTAAAATTGAAAAAAAAAAACTCATTAAATGCTTGGACAAAAGTAAATGTTATCTTATACTCCCTCCAGTCTTAAGCTTCAAATTTGGGAAAAAGTGTAGTCCATTTTAGAAGCTTCAATTGGGGATTTGTCTTAATATTTAATACATTTTTTTTATTTTTGCCCTTAATTATTTATTCTCTCTCCTTTATTATACTTTCTCTTATCACATTTCCTCACATATTCTTTTTCATCTTTTTTTTTATTTATTATAAGGGCATATTTGGAAACAAAATTATATTTCTAACCTATTTATCACTTCTAACTAATTTTAACTAGCAGTTCGTTATCCATGAATTAGTTATTTAAAATTTATAATAAGGACCGAAGGAAGTTAAAAAAAAAAAACTAAGCCCCTCCAATAAAGTTTAACTTATATTTTGAACAAGAAAGAGTAGTTCTCAAGAAGAATTTTAATTAAATTCGATTAAAATATCAAAATTCAAATTAAGGCCTACATTTTTAACAAAATCCTAATTAGGTCAAGAGGCTTTATTAGATATTTTTGAATGTTGTTAAAAGACTAGAGTGTCCTTTTATAATTTAAAATAATATCATTTTGAAAAAAAATTAAACCATGAAAACTTGACATTATATAGTATTTATTTATAAAAAAAATGTTTTACATAAGAAAATTTGGAAATTACCAAGATTAAAAAATTGATAATGCATAATATAATATTTTATACTAACCTCTTGTTTGGATGGAGAGGGGAAAAAAAGAGAGAAAAGAAAACTAGAAAAGAAAATGAAAAGAGAAAAATTTTTCTCCCCTATTTGGTTAGGGAAGGAAGAGTGGGAGGAAAGAAAAGTTTAGAAGAAAAAGAAGTGTTGGACCCAACTTACTTTCCTCCCAACCTTTCTCTTCACATATAAAGAAAAAAAATGAAAACTCATTTTCTTGTACTTGCCCTTAGTCTCCCTTGTGTGTTTTTTTTTTATTCTGAATATTTTCACACGTAAACTCTTAAATCTAGCTGTCTTCCATCTCCTCCTCAACTGCACTCAAAATTGTTCTTCTGTTCATCCAAACGAAGCTCCTCTCTTGTGGCATCTCTAATCTATGCATTCAAACCTTGTGTTATCATCAAACTTTCTTTGTTCAAGTGTGTTTCCTTCTTTTGCTTTGTGCTTTTTTTCTTTTTTGGTTTTGGATGCTAAGATGTAGATGAAATTCAGGGTATTGCTACTGGTTTGCTATTTCTAAAATTTTTTGAGGTTCTTCTGTTGCATGCTTGCCATAACTTTCAAGGGAACTATAATATATTGATAAGAAATAGATGGGAACATAGACCTTTTTTTTGGTAGTGAGAACATAGACTTTTTACTTACCTGATTCTAACACCATTAAATTAATAATTTTTTGATGGAAATTTTTTCTTATAGTTAAAAAATCAAAATCTTAATGTATTAGTAGATTTCAGCATCAAATTTGTTATTTCTTTCTTAAGTGCTTTGCTATATCTGCCATATAGATGTTCTCATCATGTTATATATTATAATCTCATTACTAGAATTCATACTAATAATTAATACGAACTTGTATTATGAATCTAAATAATTTTTTCAGCATTTGATGGAACGGATAAAGTAATATGAGCTGCTTAATATAAATTTATATTTAAAAAAATCATACATTTTAGTTTTTAACAACATATAGAGTAAGAATGCATAAAACCGATAAATCATCTGGCATCAGCTTAAGAAAAAAGAAGCCAAGTTATAAACTAATTGGAGCAATTACCAATTTGCTAACTTAGAGGGGTATTTTAGTCTTTCAACAATATTCAAAAATCCCTAATAAGGCATGTTGGTCTAATTAACAATTTGTTAAAAGTGTAGGTCTTAATTTAAATTTTGATATTTCAACCAAATTTAATTGGGATTCTCCCAAATTCCCACCAGTTGCAATTTGAATATTTTTTTTAATATAACCCCTTCATTATTAAGATACTTTTAATTTTAAATTTGAATTTGATGGTGTTCTTCCATTCTATTTCTACTTGAAGGTTAACTAAAAGATTAAGATAAAATTTATTTCGAGCAAATGTGGATTATAAGTTAACTGCATCAAGTAGGTCATAGAAGAAATAAACTTACAAAGATAGTTATAGGGCCATCACATAACTCAAATGATCATAATTTTGAGTCAATTTCCCAAAAAATGAGAAGAAGAAAAATCTTACTCAAATTTGTCATGAATGACAAGCGATAAAGAGTCGATTTTATTTATGATCTTAATTTTTTTTTTTCCTTGTGTTGCGGTTTTTTTAGCGCCGCCAAAATTACTAATAGCTTGTTTGATTCTGTTTTTTTTACTTTTTTTTTTAAAAAACAGTTTTATAAAATTGTTTTTTAAAACAAAATTTGAAAATAAACAAAAAACAAACAAATCTGTTTGGGTGATTTTTTTAAAAGATTATACTACCTCTAGTCCTAAATATAAAAGTTAGTTGACTAATTTGAAGGGATTAAGGAAACAAATTAAATTAGTTATTTGTTACATACAGGTGTTGCATTTCCTATAATATCCTTGCTAATCAAGTATATTGGCTAAAACTATCATTATTAGAAGACTACTTTAAAAAAAAAAGTATAAATATGAGAGAAAAAGTAGATTGGGATCTTATATTTACAACCAAAATAAAAGTCAAACGAGTTCTTATATTAAGGACGGAGGTAGTATCTAACAACAAAAAATCATAAAAACTTGTTTGAAAAATTGTTTTTAAAAAAAGAAAAAATTTATTTGATTCACTTTTTATATAATTGCTTTTGACATTATTCTTTTTAAAATCACTTAATATGTTGTTATATTGATCAACTAATTTAATAAAAAATCAAATAAAATGGTCGATAAATAAGATAAAAATGATTTACTAATAATAACTAACACATAAATATCAATAACTAGGACTTACCTTAAGCCAAGGAAAGAATATGGCTTAGTCTAACATGTACAGCCAACTTTGTTCCTATTGTTTTATAAGTTTTCTTTTACCTATTAACAAACTGATCTTAACGCTTCCTTAACTCGTTGCATAAACTAATAAAACATGCCTTTTCCATTCACATCAATTCATAACAAATAGTTCCTTATCTTTGCATGAGCATATTAACAAATTCTCAACCAGTAGATAAAGATGTATGAACTGAAATCTTATTAAGAAATTTATTTTTGTATTCACATATCATATTAATTATCACAAATTCTGAAAGCTCAAAATCTTCTTCGCTTGATCCTGATGAAGATGTAAATCCCTCAAAGCTATTCATTTCATCGTTTGATAAGTTACCATTTATGTCCATAGTACATGAAATCAATTAACTACAGAACTCAAAACATCAAACAAGCCAATAATTAAAGATTACCCATCAACACCAACAAGCTATTGATTGAGATGGCAAGCGATCTCACCCTTGTAAAGAGGAGAATATAAGTTCGAATATCAAAAATCATACTTATTGAGAGGGTTTTAATTTTAACGCTCCTTATCCAACAGAGATTAGTATCAAGTCCAATATGACTTGAGGATACTTTGAGTTATGCCCAAAAAAAAAGAAAAAGAAAAAAGGATCACCCATCAACAATCACTTTCATCTACCTTAATTAATCTATCAATCCAAAGAAAAGCATTTGTTGATATGTGTTCCATATGGAACACAACTAATGAAAATTAAAGAGGATCAAATCAAAGGTAATAAATATTTATCAAGCACGTGTTTAAGAAATATTGAATCCTAAGCTGATTATAAATATGTATGTAGAATTAAAGATGGGAAATATGCACCACCGAGCGCTTGATCAACTGGTTAGGGGGTTGTTTCAGCTTAACTAAAGGTCACAGGTTCGATTCTTTGGGCACACACCAGCGCAGGTGGTAAGGTAGCCGCCGCCATATAGGTCCTTCAATTCCTGATCCGGATTAGTCTGGTTTGTAATTCTTTGAGGGGTTGGCCAGGATACCAGGTGAAGCAATTCAAAAAAAAAAAAAGATGGGAAATATGCATCTGTCATAAACCAGAGTCCTTTGAGTCGATTGTTTATGTTGTTGTAGAGGAAATATGTATAATATGTTAGGTTTCCAATATACATATATATATATATTATATATATATATATATTGAAGCATGCTAACACAACAACCGCAGATATTCCAATTAGCAAAATGTTCTTGCTTCTCGCTCTCCAAATGCCACTGCTCGTAATAGAACTGTGCTCCATAAAAGAACTGAGCTACCTAAAGACGGGAGCAGCACATGCCTCCTATATGGTTAGTAAAAGCTACCAGAATTTATAAATAAGACAGAAACAAAAGTCACAAAAGAATCAAAAGTAGTCAATGACACATTCACACTAATGAGTTTTTACCCTATACAGTTTTTTGGAGAAATTGTTGCTCATCACCAACTTTAGTATGCATATTCCACTCTTACTAATCATAATAGATGATCATAGAACAAATAATCATAATGTTACCACCCATAATAATCAATTTGAAAAATTGGTGTTGCTAAATGCTAAATATTTTGCCCAATAACTAACTCTCTCTCTCTATCCCAATGTATTTCTTTAGTTTTTATACAATATGATGATCATAGCCTAAACGAGCCCAAAACTAAAAGAAAGATGAATTGCTAGGCCATAAAGTAGTCTAAGATAATTAAACTCAAAACTTTATATTTTGGGAACCTTCGCATTTGTACATGCATGCTAGATTTGAGGTAGGGCTGGAAATATAGGTTAACTTGCGGGTTAACTCGTAACATGTTAAATCTATATGGGTTGGATTGAAAAGGATTGTTTAAAGGCGGGTTAGCTTTCAACCAACTCTAAGCTGCCAAAGTTGGTTGGTGGGTTGGCCCGCCAAGGTGGGTACACTTGTTTACTTTTTGTTTTTTGAAATTTTTTTACATTTTAATTATTTTTTTCTTATACAATATCCAAAAAAAAAATAATGAAATTTTTGTTTTTTCTTGAAATATTTGATTGAAAGCATCAAATAAATTATATAGGTGTTTTTTTTAAAATTTTTTAGATAGATATAATATATAATAATATAATTATAATAATTAAAAAATTTTAAAAAATAAAGAAAAATAAATGTAGGTTAGCTTGTGAGTTTGCGTGCTAACTTGTGGCAGGTTGCGAGTCTGAAGTGTAAGTTAAGGTTTGTTTGCTAATTTACATTAAAAAAAAAAGGTTTGTTTGCTAACGGGTTAGCTTTTAACCAATTCTAACTCGTCATTTTTGGTGGGTTGGTAGGTTACACTAGTGGGTTCAACTTCATATTATCAGCTTTAATTTGAGGACTAGTATAATAATAATGTTGTTTATGTTGGACGTAGTCCTAATTCCTAAGGCCTCCTTATAATGAGAACTTTTAAGAAAAGAACCACTTGCTATTACAAGAGAGAAGAGTCCATGAAAATGGATGTTGCAACTTTTAAAATCGTAATTTTATTTTATTTTAAAATATATTATGTTTATGATCTAGAATCCACCTAGCTTCTAAAAAATATTAGTTAAAATGATTAAAGATGATAAATATGTAAAAATTATAAATTTTTTCCTTAAAAATACTCTAAAAGAGTATAAAATAGAGAATAAAAAAATTATGAAAGAAAGAATGTTTGATGGAGAGATATGAATAATAATGTTTCAGAAATAAGATATAAATATATTGACTATTAAATTAAACAATTAACGAAGAGAAAATAAGAAATTAGGTATAATTTTAGACATCTTTATAAATATTTCTTATAAATAAAAATAAAATAGAGGTGATAATTACTTTTTATAAAAAGATAGAGTAATAAATAATGTCTGTTTTCTTTCTTTGTTTTGTTTGGCTCTTGTTTTTGTCTTTTTTGGTTTCTGTTTTTGTGTGTTAGGTTGTATTCCTAGGTGTTTCTTGAGTGTTTTATTTTTCAGGCCTTAAGTGGCTATTAGTGTGTACCTTGTTTTTTTGTAGTATTAATAAAATGGACTCTTGTTTTTGGTAAAAAAAAAAAAAGTAGCCTATATCTATGGTGAAGATTACAAAACTACAATCATCGTGTGAATATTCAGATTTGCTTATTTTTTAGACAAAATTATCTAAATCTTTTTAATAAGATTACATACTTAAATTCTTGTTATTGATAAGAAAAGAAGATATGCTTTAACTAATATTAAAAATTCGGAATATATAATTGATTTCTTTAAGGTGACATTTATAAAGACATTTATGAGCCTCACACTACTGATATACATAAAATATATAGAATATTTATTTTTATTATGTGAATTTGTGAAATGCATATATAAAATATTGTGTTTATAATTTTATTGGAATAATAAAATAACCGTGCAAGATATGCAATAATATTTTTAAGATGGTAACAACGAATTAGAGGGTTTAGGGATTAACCAAAACTTTTATAAAACATGGTAATTTAGTTCCTTTATGTCATTAATGATCTATTTTCTTTTCAGACGCTGGCTCGCAGTTAGATTTTGGGATCATTGCATTTTAGTCTTTTTATCTGATTATATATACGATTTTTATTAAAAAAGTAATTTTTATGGCCAAAAATTAAAAAAGTAAGTAGGAACTTTTTTTTAACCTCGAATGAGAAGCTAATAAATCTATATTTGTTCGACAAACAAACTTGTGTAAAAAATCATGAAATAATAGCATAAATAAAATAAAACGGACCTGAACAAAAGTAAGAGTGTAAGACCCAAAAAAACAAAAAACACTATTCGGATTTTTTGGGGCGGGGGAAGTATTTCGTCCAATGTTGACTAAAATACCCACGCCTTACTTCTAAGGGTGCTCTTCATTAAAAACGCCAAACCGCATCATTCCCATTCGCTCTTTGCTTCCTCAAAGCCCCTCCATTCAGTTGTTCCGTCGCCGTCGCGTCATGTGAACCTCCGGCCGGCGCCGAACTTGCTCTTGCTCATCACCTTCAGTTGCAACACTCCTCTTTGCTCTTTCTCATCGCCTCTTTTCATCCTTTTCTTTTGCTCTGGTACAAGTCATAAGCAGCAAAATTATTGGCTCTGAATGCATTCCTCAAAAGATCATCGGGATGAAAAGTTGGATTATCGGCGATGATGCTTCGATTCGCTGCTTTTGGGGCAGCTTCGGCGTTACTGCTTCGACTGTGATTTCTTTGATTAAAATTAAGGTAACGTACTAATATATATATATATATATATATATATTGGAATGAAAAGGTAACATACTAATATTTGATTTCATTTTTTATATACTTTTTCTATCTTTTTCTTTAATTTTATTGATGAAAATTTATTAGCACTTTATAATTCAAGTTAATTAATTGCTAATTTTTTTATTTTTTAAGTGTTTTACTTTTATTTCTCTTTTATCTATTTTGATTTTCATATACCTAGCTTTAAAGCGGTGGAGTTGTCCATTCCGTGAGATTGATGACTTTCCGGTAATGAAATATTTGATTGGCGAGATTTGGTGTTTAATTTGTAGATTTATCAAATAAATTTGTTATCTTTTCCTAAGAATTTGTATTTAAAAGTCAAACTAAATTTTCATCATTTTTAGGATTTTTGCCGGCAAGATGAGCTAAAAAGATCTTGATAGGAGGTATGTGCTCTCAGAAGCTAGGCATATACTCTCGAAAGTTAAGCATGTGCCCTCAAAAGGCAGTTCATGGGTTTTATCTTTTAAGCTTTCTATTAAAAGTTTGCGTTCTCTACGTTAATAATTATTTATTCACTTCAATTTGAATGTAGACAAAGAGTGCGTAAACTCCTTATATGTTAATCTTGAACTAATAAGAGAATATTATGAGTGCAAATATCAATGATACAAAGAAAATGTAGATCAAATATCTTTGCAAGAAATTTATGATATTTTGGATATGACTGATGAACGTAGATGAAAGAAATCTCAAGAAGGCTAGCTTTACATTGGGAGGGTTCATTTGAGTAAAGAAGCTATGATTTGGTTTTAGTTTGCCAGTTTCATCTAAGTAAAGCTTTTGTTTCCTTTAGGATTTTGGAATGTTGGTTTTTCTGTGAGTAGTGTCTATTCTGTTTTGCTTATGTTTAGTCTTGTGTGTGTGATTGTCTTTTTGCTGGAATCATGCCCCGCACAAAGAATCTTGAGCCCCCAAGTGAATCTGAGGAGGAGGTCACTTTTGACGATATTTATGCCCAAGTGGATATTTGGCCTTTCCTCAAAAATCATCCTTTTCCTAAAACTCCTGGAGTTCCTTTTGTGCAGCAAATAGAGGCGTCTCAACTTACTAGGTTAATTGAGCCACGTACTCAAGGCAATGATGTCTTTGTTCGTCACTTTTATACCTATGTTAAGTACCATGGCAGCATGGCCATCTGTTTCCACAATGTCTATGACTCTTATGCCTTCAACCTACCCAATATCTACTGTTACTATCACCTCCCACCAATTTGCCGTTGCCGATACACAGAGCTAATGGATGATTACCAGCCGACGCCATCGTTGAAACCCTTTATGGCAACCAAGCAGTCTGGCACCAACCCCGTAATATTGAAATCCATCTTAAGTGCTCTGCCTTTAGCTTGAGGCCCGAGTATGACTGCATTTGATCTATAACAACATCCTCCCTACCTCTTACCTCCAAAATGTCTCAAAACGTCAAGCCCTCCTAATATACCTTCTCATGACTGGTGAACCAGTTGATATAGCTGATCTAATCTATTCAGCACTCCACGATGCCATCCAAACACCCAAACTCACCAACAACCTTATTTTTCCCCACCTCATTATTGATTTTCTTTGTCAAGTCCATGTGCCTAGGTTGGACAATGACAACTATTTCGAACTGGCCCCCCTTTTCAAATACGATTGCCTCAAATAACCTACCCTTGGCCCTCCACAACCTCCACCACTAGTTGTTGATGTTGGCCAAACCCAAGCCGCCAATGCATAGGGACCAGAGGGTAACCCAGAGGGTCAGGAAGCCCAAAAGCCTATCATGCTCGAAACACTCGCTGATGAGATTGATGGGTTGACTAAGGACATCTATCAGCTGCGACTTCAGGTCTTTCGGGAGATGAAGCACCAGAAAGATAGAGACACGTTATACAATAAAGACTGGCGATATTGTTGGAAGATGGATGCTCTAATTGCTGAGAAGTTGAACTTTCAACTCCCTTCTGATGAGGATGAGCCACTTGGCGCATCTGGGACATCTGGGACGAGCACTTCTGGAGCAAAATTTTGTTGACTGGACATTTGTTAACCTGTCATTCATGTCACATGTAGATTTATTATCTATAAAATTTTTCACTGAGGGAAGCAAAAGCTTCATATGTTGAGCATGCTCTTGCATATTGGGATGGAAAAAAAGTGCAACAAATAGTTAACTTGGAAAAGGAGAGCATTCAAGGAATATTGTATCTGTCTAATAAAGCCACTAATTTTAATCCAGAAAATTTAACTCACTCAGTATGTGAACTTGTGGACTTAATGTAGACTTTTTTTGCTATTGCTTATATATTGAAGTTCTTAAAATTTTTTTATAGGAAATAAAGAAAACATATGCTCAATTAGTTATATTTTTCTTATAGGAAATAAAGAAAACATATGCTTAATTAGTATCAATACAGGGCGAGGAAAATGATGGCCCTTCAGTTAAAACTAATGAAGGACAGTAACAATGTAAGAGAAGAGGAGATAAATGAGGAAGAAGAATCTGAATCAGAAGAGGAGAAAGTTGTGAAAGGAACTAAATTAGAGGATAAGAAAATTGAAAAAGAAGGAATTAAATCAGAAGATGATAGAAATGAAGAAGAAAAACAAGAAACTCAATCAGAAGAGGAAATGGGTAGACAAGAATTAGATGATGAACAAAATGAATTTGTTGATGAGAACAAAGATGATGATGAAGAAAATGAAAGAGAAGAAGAGGATGAAGAGGACAACAAAGTGCATGAGGACGACTAAGGGAAGGGGAAAAAAACATGTTAGGAAATCGACAAGGATGATAAGTAAGGGTAAGGCTCTTAGGTCTCCATTTTTGCAAATCAAAAGTAAGGCTAGGAAAAAGAGAACAATTGATGATAAGCAAAATTTATTTGACATATGTACATCAAAGTGTGATGAATAGGAGCAAACATATTAAGTATTATATTTTGGTGACCAAATTTGTATTATGTTACAAAATTTACTGGTTGATAATTGTTTCATTTGCATTAGATATTTTGTATCGATATATAGATACTTTCTTACTCATGGTGAGTTATAATATTTGCAACGTAGAAAATGGATAAATGATAAGGTGAGTCGTATGTATATAGTTAATATAAGAATGAGTTATTTGATGGTAAAGAGTTGTAATTTTTTTGTATTGTAATTTCAGTTTATAACTATGGTGGCAAAGACATTCGTTAGAGATCAAAAGGAAAAAGACGGGCGAGTCACCCATCATATATTTTCTGCAGATTTCATGCAAAAAATAGTGGCGAATCCTTTGAGGTGAAAATGGAAGAGATGAAAGAGAAATATTGCCTAAATATATTGGATACAATATTGTTGATTGCGATTTCATATTTGGTCCTACATTATTTGAAGATTATTGGTTTGTTATGTTTGGAGACAAAGTCTATGACCTTCTATGCCCTTAACTCATTGGTTGATATCATAACATTCATGAGGTTATAAATAGAGAAAGAAGACACAAAAAAGGGTGAGCAGTAACATGATGCAAAGAAGGAAAAAGAGACAAAGAAAGGGCATTTTAATTCCAAACAATTTTTTGGCAACAGCAACTGTGTAGTTATTTACAACTATTATACTTGTCGTTGTCTACTCTTATAGTTGCACTAGCAGCCTGTGTAGTTGTCACTAGATGGTGAGTTGTCACTGGATGCTGTGTGTAATTGTCACTGGATACTTGCGTAGTTGTCACTAGATGCGGTGTTAGTTGCCACTAAATGATGTGTTAGTTGTCACTAGATGCTATGTTAGTTTTCACTGCATGTTGTTATTAATGCCTTTAATTATGTGCTTTTTTTCCCACAAGAACTGTTTTCATATGATGTTGTGTGCTGTTAAGTCAGAATTGTTTGTTAATGAGGACAAAATCGACAATAAAGTAAAATGAGCTAAAGTTATGTGTAGAATAATACGTGAGTAGTGTTTGATTGTGTTATGTTATTTGTTATGGTTTACAATAAAAATTGCATGGTGTTTACATATTGAATTTTCTTGGCAGTGATTCTTGTGGAGTTTATGTCCTCTCTTGGCTGTAAGAGTGGGATGGCACTATTCGTGATGTTGTAGGATATATAATGCCACGATACTCTAGCAATGAACTACAAGAATTAAAGGTTGGGTTTTTATAGTGGTTGGTTACGCATCCCAATAATGAATATGGGGATGAAGTAATGTTGATGCTATCAGATTACAAAAAGAGCAAGAAGAGGAAACAGACTAGTCAATTAATTTTTTGTTCCGTTAGGCTATGATGTGTGTGTAAGATGATTGGTAATTAAGGGTGTAAGCAATAAGTAGAAATAGCCTAATAGTTGACAAGTCATTTTGTAACAAACTAATCAAATCATGTTTAGAATATTATTACTCTTGTCATCACATGTTACAATACCAATTAAGGGTGCTGAATCTTTTGATTCTATCCTTTTGTTTTAAAAGAACTGTTTCTATACGATATTACATGCTTTTAAGTCAGAATTGTTTGCCAATGAGGACAAAATTGATAAAAAGTGAAATAGGTTAAAATTTATGTGCAGAATGATTGGTTGATAACACATTTTGTAACAAACTCATCAAATCATTTTTATCTTCAACATTTATTTAAATTCTATATTGTTTCTTATTATTGTTATTATGTTACCAATATTATTTTGTGTAGAGATATTGTTTCTTATTAAAGTAAAAACTTAGTTATAAAGTGATATTTGATTTTTAACAAACATTGATAATATATCACATGATTATAAAAAAATCACAAAATAATCTCTCAAATATCATTAGGTACATTGGGAAGTGATAATAAGACTATTGACAAGTCATAGTGTCATCGTTGACAGGTCATAATGCCATCATTGACAAGTCACAGTGCTTTTGTTGACAAACCTGATAACGTGCAATCCACCACGGCTTCTAAAGCAAAAAGAAAGGACGTATTCTGTAATAGGTGCCGTGACGCCTATATAAATCCACCATAGTGCCTAGATAAAATTCTTGCCCTTGACTCGATAGTTGATAAGTCATAGTGCCACCCTTGACAAGTCATAGTGTTACATTAATAAGTTACAGTGCTTTTGTTGACAAGCCTGATAACGCTCAATCTGCCATGGTGTCTTGAGCAATCTGCTACGGCTTCTGAAGTACAAAGAAATGGGAGGCATTATGTAATAGGTGTTGTGGCGCATAGATAAAATTCTTGCCCTTGACTCGATAGTTGATAAGTCATAGTGCCACCTTGACAAGTCATAGTGTTACCATTAATAAGTTACAGTGCTTTTGTTGACAAGCCTGATAACGCTCAATCTGCCATGGTGTCTTGAGCAATCTGCTAAGCTTCTGAAGTACAAAGAAATGGGAGGCATTATGTAATAGGTGTTGTGGCGCCTAGATAAAATTCTTGCCCTTGATTCCATGGTTGACAAGTCACATACAACCATGACAAAGCCACGATGCCACCATTGACAATCACAAGTACAACCATTAACAAGTCATATGCTTTTGTTGTTGACAAGCCTGATAACGCTCAATCTGTCGTGATGCCTTAAGCAATCCGCCACAGCTTCTGAAGCAAAAAAGGAGGCATTCTATAATAGGCGCCACAACACCTGTATAATTTGTCGTGGCGCCTAGATAAATTTCTTACCATTGATTCCATGGTTGACAAGTCACAGTGCAACTATTGACAAGTCACAGTACCACCATTAACAAGTCACAGTACTACCATTAACAAGTCATAATATTGCCATTAGCAAGTCATAGTGCCAACATTGACAAGTTATAGTTTCACCATTAACAAGTCATAGTGCAACCATTAACAAGTCATAATGTAATTAATTGACAAGTCGTAATACAATTAGTAACAAGTCAAAACAGGTCTATTGACAATGTGAGGTGCAATAATTACAACTCAAATGACAGCAAAATCTAACATACCAGTTTATAACCAACTTTCATTTACACCTTCATATATATAGAACTACACCTATTTCATAATCCATCTAAAAAAAAAATATAGGTTGCATGTAATTACCAAACTAAATGTTAGTGTGTATCCATTTATCAAAAAATCCCTTTACACCGATTTATAAAATATTCCTTTCACATTTATATACAAAAAATAGCTGATTTAATATGTTCTCAGTTGGATTTGGATTCTTGCATGTTTTGGTAGTGTGTTCAGGTTCTTTGCATCTTCCACAATAATAAACCTTCTTGTTTTGAAACTGAGAATTAATTTTGTTAGTCCTTGGCCTTCTAGTTATGGGTGGATGCAAAACTGTTTGGGTTAGCATATGAGTCAAGGTAGGTGCATTAGGATATGGACAATCATGTGTTGTAATTGGCCTCATGCTGTTTGCATATATTTTCTCTTGTGCGGACAATTTATAGCAATCATCTACATAATCATACATACTACGGTGAACTAATTTGATTGCCATACATGCATATACACAAGGTATTCTACTTATTTGTCAGGCCAAACATGTGCATCTATGAGAAATCAAATCAATAGTTAGATATATGATTTTTTCCCTCACGCATTACCTATACTGAAATATGGTCATCACCGAAATTTTTCCCTCCAATATAAGTACCTCTTACTATTCTTTCCATCAACTTTGCTTCAATATTGGGTTCTATACCATTTTTTCAACTTCTCATCCTCATTTTACTAGCAACCATCTTCTTGGCCAACTTCTCTTGATGCTTTTATATCAAAACCGGCAAGGTATGCTTCCTTTCTTTCATGATCCAAGCATTAAAAGACTCAGCAAGATTGTTGGTGATGTTATCCTATCTCTTGAAAAGAAACTTGCTCTGTGCTTATCTATCCACATCCCTATGAGATTCAACCCATTGTGCCAATCGTGGAGAAAATAATATTAAATTTTCCAATGCAACATTATATCCATAGTCATGCCTTGCATATGCTATTCCATCAAGTAAATTAAGTGCACTCTCCTTGTTATTCTCTGAGGTTCGTCTGACACTTCTGTTGATTTTCACATACTCAGCACTATAATTTTCCTTCACATGTCGGTAAAAAAAAAACATGTTTCTCACCACCAAATATTGCTTGAACAACACCGATGATAGCATTACTTCAATATGAGACAATTGTTATTTCTATTGATCTGATTATCTCCTTCACGTTCTGTAGGAACCAAACCCATTCATCATTTATTCCTCTATTAACAATATCATATACTAAGAGAAACAACTCATTGTCTGCATCAAATGCACAAGCTGATAATAAAATTTTCTTATAAGGACTACTCAAATGACATCCATCTATATAAATAGTTAGTTGGCAACCCCGTAAAAAACCATTAATTGAGCATCCATATGCAATGGATAACCTCTTATATCGGTTGCTATCTAAGCCTTCCCATCTTGCTACTGTATCTGGATCAGTTTCTATTAGTCTCCCACATATCTAAGGAATTATCTTATAAGAATCTTCTACTCTACTATGTAATTCTATCAGTGTTCTCTTCCTAGCCCTATATGCTTGAGTGTAGCTCAATTGCACACCATACTCTTTATACAAGTCCTTTTTAATTTTACTAGGACTCTTGTCAATATTGCACCTCAAATCATTAATCACAATTGAGGAAGCTAAATTTGACTTTCCCAAGTGAGAAACAAGCAAGTTGTCCTGTGTATGATGAATGTGTTCACTTCTATATGTTCTGATAGTTAAAAACTCAGTATCTTGATATGCTCCCATCAAATATGCACCCATATACCATGGACGACCATCAATCTTGCACTTCACAATGATCCTTTGTTGATTATTCTTAATAAATTTGTATGAAAACTTCTGTTATATGATGTACTTATACAATGTTTCTTGGAGGGCAGTGGCATTTAGAAATATTTACCCTTCCTCAATAATCAAGTCCTTTCATTTTGTGGAATTCATTTAAAGTGTAGGTGTTAGGATCATTTCATCCGAACAGAAAATTGATGGTGGCTCTCCAATATCATCAAACAAGGTAGGTGGAGACATAAATAATCCATTCACACCTCTAAAAAATGATCAATCCTGCAGTAAATAACAAGTTAGGGTGCACACATTGACAACTTAATAGCAAGGCAGTAACAAGTACTATAGTAAGAAATAACAATAGAAAAAGCTTTTTCAAACTAAACTTACACATCTTGCTCCTCCACTGCATCATCCCTTGTTATTTCTATTTGGTCCTTATTTTCATTTTCTTATACATATACATAACCACTTTCTTTATTAAACTTTATCAAATGTTCTACCCCATCATCATTCGCCAACTCCACAAATCTATTTTTATCAAACGTAACTGAGAATTTCAAAACAAATGAGTTACTTTCTTTTCTAAGAATTGATGATATAGTTTCATTCAACTCTTCATAACTCGTTCCTTCCTTTATACTTGTTGTTCTTACACTACCTCTAACATATCTCACATCATCTTCTACATCATTTATAAACTTACCCCTATATGAACAAAGCAAAATAGATGCTTCCCAGACGTACTGGCCATCATTAATATAAACCTGTATCAACAATTGTCTAGCTATTATTGACAAGTGAAGCAATACTATTGACAACTATCATGACATTTATTGACAATTTTCACAGCCTATATTGACAACACAGTATCCCATTTTATAGTAAAAGTTTCTACCTACATCTACTTTTATCTTCTTCAACCATTCAAAGTAAACCATACTAAAACAGAGTAAAACCAACCATAATATAACCAAAAATAGAGCACACATCATCATCCTAGCCACCCACAATGAAACCCCAACTTAAATCACCAACCCACATCAAACAAAAACACAACCTTTGCATTGATTAACTTGTTTATATTAGATCAAAAATAAAAGCTTTGCAATACCTAAAGGTAAACATGATTTTTTGAATTCTCATACCCAAACATAATCTGTCAAGCAAAATGCTGTAAGAGGGGAGAAGAAGAAAGTTTCAAACCTGAAAGTTTGGAGAGATTAAAACGGAAGCTCTTTGGAGTTCACTATCAATGGCTACTTTCTTCTTTCTCCAGCTCTTCTCTCCCATGCATAGCAACTTCAGATTGCACAGGAAATAGTGCTCTTTCCTTCCTTCTATTCTACTGGGCAATAATGTCTTTTTGACATTCTTATTATTGCAGTTAAGTCCCTATGGGACTTGTGATTAATGATCAGATTTCAAGGATTGTTTTGCAGTATATTTTCTCGTGTGGGACCTAGTGTCATTCTCCCTTTTCTTTTCTTTTAATCTTTAGTTTTTGTCTCCCTTGTGTTTTTAAGATACTTCTATCAACTTCGTGGTGCTATTTTCTATGGATTCTATTATCTTGGTTTTGGATTAAACTTGATCGATTCCACAGCTACTAATGGCCTGGTTGTTAGTTGTCATCTTTGTGCTGATTGTGGTTTACCCTCTTGTGCCTCCTTCTCAGTAGATTTGATGTCTTGTGCTCCAATTTAACTTGGACTTCACAACTTCTTGTTCACTAAGTGATTAGTCACTGTTATGCAATTTCAACATTGAAGACAATGTCTTTTCAAGTATGGGGGAGGGGTTTGTGTGTTCAATTTCAACTAAATCTATCCTTTGCATCATTTTTGCCTCTTAATTGCATTTGGACACGGTAAATTTTGGTATACTTGAACTTTTTTTTATCTTTGTTTTGATGTTTGCTGTGTAGGGTTTGAAATCATATTGCATCCTTTATTTACATGTCTTTGCCTCTTTTTGTCATGACGAAGCCCTTCAACGTTTAATTTTTCTTCTCAAGTACACTTCACTACGACGAGGACCCATTTTCGCCCCGGCAAAGTTGAAGTATATTTTTTATTTCACTATTATGATTTCAATCCTCTTACATCAATAACTCTTTCCAACTTAGATCTTTCACACTACCTTGTTTGGAAAATTTGGAAATTCAAAGTCCTACTTGTGTTCGTAGAAAATCATCCATGTTTTTAAATGGTCGTTGGTTTTGGTTAATTCTCTCTTTAATGCTTTCAACTTGAAGTGAGTGATTTTATGTCTTGAAAGTAGTGCTATGTGTTTTTGAACCTAGAGGATGACCACTTGAGATGATAACCGTGTTGGAAGAATATTCGGTCCTAAATTCTCTTGCTTGTGAGTATTTGTTTAATTTTATATCTCTCTAGAACTTATTTTAATTCTTAATCAAGGCTTGATGAACTATCACTTTGTGAATATGATTGAGGCATTTGTTTCTAAACCCTTTTTACCCATACATAAGCCCAAATACTCAACCATTGCTAGCTCATTTAGACCACCAATTGAGTACATGCATGGTTTTGGGAAATGTTGCAAGTAAAAGTAAAAAGTAATCAAAAAAAAGAGAAAAAATAACAAGAAAGAAAAAAAAGGAGAGGAAAAAAATACCAGTAGACGTGAAAAAAAATAGGAAAAAAAAGAAAAAGAAAAGAAAAGAAGAAACATTTTCTTAAAAAAAAATAGAGAAGGGGTAATAAGAAATTCACTGCATTAAAACCTCAAAACCACCTCTAGAAAGATAAATACTGATTGCATAAAGAGAACAATTAAGATGCATGGTACTCATCCTTTTTCTTTCCATTCTATTCATTTCACTTGGCCGTCACAAATCATTACAACCCTTAAGCCCTCTTGATTAACAATTTATGGTTCTCGTAGTGGAGAGGTAGAATCATTACAAGCTTATCGTAGAGAATCAATTAAGCAGCTTTTAGAGTGAAATTGTCTGGTCAAGTGAGCTGTGAGCTAAACATTTCCTCTTAAGAGAAATCTCTTTTGCTTAATTTTTGTTTTAAGCACTCACAGTAATTATTTTCTTGGCATCCCTTCACCCCACTTTTGTTGACTTCTTGAGAAGCTGGCTTAATCAACCCTTGGCTCCCATTTTTAAGCATTGATGGTGTTTCCTTCCACACTCGTACTTCTTTGAATGATTTAGAATGCTTTGCTCAGAGTGCAAAGGTTTAAGTGTAAGGGAGTTGATTTGACCATATTTTTACACTTTTCCTTGAGCTATTTTTAAAGTTCTTGAAGTGTTTTCACACAGTTCTTGCCTATCTTTGAGCCAATTTTTATCATGTCCTTTTGCATTTAATTCATGCTTTTTCAAGTGTTTTTATGACTCTTAGCTGATTTTCATTTACCTCGGATCATGGGGAATTAGATATATTATCAAAAATTATGTTGATATTGTAGGTAAATGAAGGGATCAGGGGAACCAAAGAATGAGTCAAAGAACCTTGAAAAGCACCATGGGAGCTTAAAGTAAAGAAGGATGTGGGAATTCAAGCCAAGAAAAGAACCTGAAGGAATCACCCTCACTATGTGCTGTCATCGCGGCATAAGAGTTTACTCCGCTACAGCAAAGCCATCGAGTTCTCAATAACCCCTCTCAGTACCACTTCACTATGGCTAAACCAGTCATACAGCAAAACGCAAAATTTCACTTATCTAACATTGGGGGCTTCCAAATTAGGCTAAGAGCTCAAAACTGAGGCAGCCAGCCACCATTCCTCATCCAAAATTAGCCTCTCTCATTTCCTTTGAACTCTCCACCACTCCTGACCAAAAATTCTTTATTTTTACCTCATTTCATCACCAATCTCTCAATTCTAACCTGATTATTCTTCTCCATTCCATCTCTACACTACCTTTCCATACCCATTTCATCCTTCATGATTGTCAAAAGTGCTGAAACCAATTGGAGCAAGGTTGGAGCTATGAGTGGCTAAAGTTGGTGATCTTTAGTGATGGAGATGCAAGCTTCGGCTCATAGACTACATTGGAGAGTTTCTTATTTCAATTTTAGTAGTTATATATATTTGGACCTCTAAATTTAGGGCTGAATGTCATATTCACTACATTGGATAATTGATAAGTTTCTTTTGTGATTGATTTATTTGTTTCTAAATTGAATGATGTAATGTGTTTTCTTATTTATATATAACTATATCTTTTATTTAACCCTTGGCTTTTGATTGATTTGCAATGATTATTGTTAGTTGATTGCCATTAACTCTTATGTGCTGATCGGTAACCAAAAGAGAGTATTGCATCATTCCCATCATTTACACACTAAGTGGTTTTTACAACAGTGTTTTGAAAAGGTGTTGATTCATTTTGATCAAAGTGATTTTACTAATTCAATTATTGGATCTAAATGATTATTTAGGATTCTAATTAAGATTTAGTAGTTTTAAACTCCCAAATATTTTAAAAGAGCAAGAATAGCTCAATCCCCATTGTCAAAGAAATTTTTATTGAACCCTTTACTCCAAATCATTTCATTTCACTGCTTTTATAACAAAAAATCTCAAAAACAAGTATTTTCTTTGCACTACTTTTTAACTTTTCTCAATATGATTTTCAACAACCAAATTCCAATTTTACAAGTGTTCTTAGATACTGAGCTATTAGAATTCAATTAAAACTCCATGAGTAAAACGACCCAAGGTTGTTCCACACTATAGTGCAATATTTGGTTAATTTGTGATCTTGACTCTCGAGGCATTGGAAATCGATTAAATCAATGACGCCCCACACAAAATTAAAAACATATTTTGAAATTATGTTTCATTCATATCTTGAAACCCCAACTTAAATTATCAATACATACCAAATAGAAAACATGCCTTTTGCATTACTTATTTTGTTCGTAGTAGACAAAAAACAAAAGTTTTGCAATAACTAAAAGGCACATTGATTTTCTACATACTCACACAAAAATCTAATTTGCCAACCACAATGTTCGAGGAGAGGAGAGGAAGGAAAAAAAAAGTTTAGATCTCAAAGAGATGATGAATATGAAAGGTGCTTCGACTTCACTAATGATGATAAAGAAGTTGTTCCACCACTTGGCTTTTGTTCTCGTCAAGGTTTTCTTTCTCATGCAGAAGATCAAGGAGGAAAGACACAAGAGATCAATTTTGGCTCTCATTTTTTAGCAATTTTTTTCCTTCATTAATAGGGGCAATATTGTCTACTTACTTTTTTTTTCCCAGTACAATGAGGTCCTCTTTGGGCACCCAAGTAATTATTAAGTTTGAAGAGATTTTTTTACAATATTTTTTGTTCTATGGAACTCTCTCATTTTTCCCAACTTTAATTGCTGTGATTTTATAAGAAAATATCATTCAATTTAACATGCTTCTATGGGGGTGTTTGGCTAACCCCAAAATACTTCTCAAAAGTACTTTTCTGCAAATCGAGCAAACTCTTCATATATTTACTTCATATACCGTAAAAGCACTTCTGAAACCATGGTTTTGTTCTTACCAAACACTCCTTATATGTGAAGATCGTGCCTATTAATGTTATTTTTTGTCCCTATTTGTAGAATTGTAGTGGTAGTTTTTGATGGACCAACTCAGTGGCTAACAACCAACTTTCATCAGCTAGCACGCAAGTCTAATATTTTCACCACTCTCTATTCTCTTGCATTTTTTTTACACTTGAAGCAACTCATATTTTTTTAATTTTAGAACCTAAAGTTAAACTTTTTTTTTAAAAAAAAAAAACCTCTTATGTGGATTAAGATGTACAAATCATTCAATATTACAATTTGCCATAAGCACAATGGAATTGGGTCGTATGTAGTTAGAAAATTAGCATCTTCACTGAAGCGTTTCTGGACTGATGTGTGCTCCCTACTTCCTTTCTTTGATACGTATTTGAGACCTAAATATAAACTAGCATTCATTTTGAGGAGCTCTTGTTAACCCAAGGTATTTTTCTCAGTTCTTTTCGCCGTCTTTGCAGGACTGGTTTGCTCCAAACTTGTCTAGAGATTTATCTAGAGATGTCAGTTCTTTAATCAATGCCGAATGGAACATTATTTGGGGAGTTGTTATTTATCATGTTGAAGAAGTTGTGGGCATGTTGAGTTTTTAATTGATTAGCTAGCAATTATACAATAATCTTGTTTCATTGGAAGGAAAGAGATGTAAGACTTTTTTTTTTCTTTTGCGCTAAAGCATAGGTATTCTCCTATTAGAGGCAATCCTATTTGTAACATTTTCAGACACTAACTGCGGGCACTCCTTCTAGTAGAGACTTGAATCTTAATTGTCACGTTGTAAGAGATTTTTTTTTTTTTTTACTAGGCTCAACTCTATTAGTAAATATAAGATTATTAAACATGTACAAGAAGGTAAGATCAGTCCAAATTGGTGGGCTTCTATCTCGTTTATTGGGCTAAGTGGACCTCTCTTCTTTTGGGCTAATGCTCTTTCCAAATATGCTTAAAATTTGTTTAAGGACTTAGGTGCAACTCTTTTTTAGCTGAGAGCAATAATTTATTTTTAATTATATTTATATGTAGCTAAAGAAAAGTCGCACACAAGTAAAAAAGAGTTGCACCAGCAAAGTTGCAGCCTTTCAATTCAAGTCTTTTGCTACTTTTCAAATAGGAACTTTTCAATAATTTTTCCTTGAATTTAAAATACATTGTGATCAGCAAATTGCACTAGAAAGTTAACGTAAGTGATTATAAACAAATGATATCAAAGTAGAGAAAAATGAAAAAAGGTCTCTCATTGAAAATTTTATTTGTAAGAATGACTTGATAATTTTCTATACGTAGAAAATACTAATATTTCACAAATTTTGTATCTAGAATATGTAACGTGAATTTCTTAGGCTTTTGGTCTCCGAATTGTTATTTTTCACAGGTTGTCTGTTCGATGTTCTTGGTCCATTTCTTTGAGTGCGGAACTGAGTATGTACACATGGATGTTCTTCGCAAAATATTTGGTATTTTCTCCAATCTTTAATAAAAGAAATAGCTGGAGGTTTAATTTGGTGCTAAATATAATATTTTTATCTATCTCGTTTTTCATATTTATTTATTTTGTCCTCAAGTAATTCTTATGTTACTTGCTCATATGAAGAAGTTACTATCAAGAAATAATTCAAATACACATAATTAATAAGGGTATTTTTGAATATAACATGTATTTATTAGAAATAACTAATATAATTGTTATGAATATTATAACATGTGATGTCCATTTCCTCTTTCTCTTCAACTTCATCAACTCCCACTACTTCCACTAAGCATTAATCTTTCACTATGTCTTTAATCTTGTAACTCACCCTCGCTTCACATTCATTTGGTTTATTATCCACTATCTATCATTTAAGTAATAGTATAACTTATATGTAAGACTATGCCTATAAATAGGGCATACTATTGTATTGTGATGCAAAGCGAAGAGTAAGAAATACAATATCATTCTCTCATTTTCTTGTCTACTTCTCTTCTCAAATCTATTTTTATTGTTGGTTAATTTCATAACACGTTATCAGCACGATACTCCACCATTTGAGTTCATGGCTTCTAGTTGATACATGTTGATGTTTTGTTCGTTGAACGAAGATAATTTGATCTGAACAGTTTGATAAGATTTCTCCAATTTATTTAGAGAAAATGGTGGTTTTGCATATTAACCTTATTGATTTATTGGTAGCTGAATATTTTATTTATCGTATTGAGATATATGAAAATTCTTGTTTTTATTTCTTACTTTTCTTATATTTTCATGATTCTACTATGCTTATACTGATTGATTTGCTATGAGGTTTATTTTTATCAATGATATTACTATATATGATTATCATCTCCATATTAGTTAATTATTGTCTTAGAAAGTAAAATGTTAAATATATAAATAAATGGCTAATAGCCATTGTACTCTTGATTTTGTGATTAGATGGTCAGAAGCCACATCATGTTTTGATGATTATTTGATAAAAGACTATTTTGTGGTAGTAACAGATGGCATGGCAAGATTGTTACAATTTGATAATCTATATCAAAGTCTTAAAGATTGATGGTTTAAAAATTAAATGATACAAAAGAACTTCGTAGTTCTGAAAATTTTGTTATTGTCTGGAAGACTAATATTTGAGAAAATTGATGATGTGTTATTGAAAGCAAGGAATATATCCATAAGAGTGATAAAGAACATGATAACATTGTATCAGTGGAACTGATAATTAAAAGCAATAATCTTGAGGCTTGACTATTAAATTATAACAGAAGAATTAGTAATAGCCCTATGATCAATATGATAAAATTATGAACAAATATTATAATATGACTAAAGTCATATAGATAAATATGTATCAATTCATTGAAAAGCAAATGTTAAAAAAATGTTTTTGGAATCAAAAAAATCATGTGATATTATGAAAATATCAAAGCTAATTCTAATGCTTGAAGACAATAAGTTGTGAAGAAAGATAGATGTTCAAAGTATATATAAAAATAGAAAACATATAAGTATATGCCTAGAAGGCTATATGTATAATGTTTAATTCTTATCGGTCTTTAAATTTATTGTGATTTGTGAGAAACAAATTGTTATAAAAATTTGATATTGTAATATTGATTAGTGTGTGATATAAAACTAAATAGATCAAATAGACCCAAAAGTTACTAGTTATATTTTGTTTATTTATATCTTATTTATATAATCTGATTCAATATTAGTTTTGAATGTTTTAAATGTCTATAATACTTTGATCAATATTGAGAAATTTTGAACGTTAAGTCTTATTTGTACTTTATTTTTTAAATGTTCATTTTAAATGTTCTTCATCATTTTTGTGTGTCCTTTATGTGTATTGCAAGTTAAATATGTGATACTCATAATTATTTGTTATTATGTTAATGATATATTGAAATAGAGTTGTCTTTCATATTCCTCTTAAATTATATAGTTCCTGAAGAACTAGATGTAATAGTATTATAGTTCCAGAAGAACTAATACTGATTTTTCTTTATAAGCAGACAAAGTATTGATAGTAAAAAATATGACCCATAGATCTATATCACAGCTTTGGTTTTCCAAATAGTGTAAATGTTTTAGTACAATTGGATTAAAGTTCGTAACTATATATGAACTAGGAAGTACTTGGGCTTCTAAGCAAAAGATAGGTTATTGGCTTTAACCTATTATATACTAGCAACTATTTATGAAATATATGAATAAAGGAATCATGTTTGAATAACTCAATTTTGAGGGGGAGCCTATTGGAATACAAGTATGAGTTGATATTGGATATATTTTTCATATCAATTTTATAAATGGACATCATCAATCATATATTATATTGAAAAGTTTATTGTTGGTAATGAAACATAGTACAGTAAACCAGAAGTTTACTGATATAATTATATTTATTGTTGGCATGGCTTGTTTAATCATCTTGAACTATATGATGCAACAAATTATTGAAAATTATATATTGATATCTATTGAAGAACTACAAGATTCTTCCGAATAGACAACATTTTTAAGAATCCATATATGCTGCTTGTTCTAAAAGAAAATTGATTATAAAATATCACTAGTTATGTTTTGTTTTTGAATGGATCACTACATTTCTGAAAATATATTAAACTCATATATATGGGCCCATTTAGAAGTACATAAGCCATACAAGTATTCAATATTTGATAGATATATCTATATAAAATGGTAACATGTGTGACTGACATTAGTTTGCAACCTGAAGTTTGCAAGATTGTTTAGATAAATATTTCTAAACTATGTGATCTTAAAAACTTGATTTTAAAGATACTAGTAAATTTATATATCAGGCTTTTAATGTTGAAAAACCTACTTAACAAAATGATCTAGTAAAATCATTTGTTAATGCCTCTGTGAATAGCTAGATCAATATTTATGAGAACAAGTTTTTTCATTTTAGTGTTGGCATATTTAATTTAATATATTGCAACACTTATATACATCAAGGCAACAAAGTTCTCCCAATGAAATTGGCTTTTGGTTAGGAGCCAGATATTTTCCATCTAAAGATTGAAATGTGCAATATTTATTCCTGTCAATCCACCACAATGCACATAGATGGATATTTAAAGAAAGTTGGGACATATGTTGGATAAGAACCTCTTTCTTCTTGTTTGTCTCTAAATGGAACAAAATAATGTTCCTAAAAGAAGCAAATGGATTTAGGAGACTTATACTACATACTTAGTTGACTGTTATTTGACAAAGTTTTCCTAACATGAGGGGGAGAAATTGAGTAGTTTGAAAAGAGAATGCATGGAATGCATTATTATTATCAAATACAGATCCTTATATGTATCAGTATGGACCAGAAATTCATCAAAATTGCATTCATGAAATGCTACAAAATATTTTACTAACCTGAATGAAAATTTTGTAATTCTTATTTCAGCTGAAAATGCTCCAATTAGTATAAATAAAAATAAGACATGCCTGAAGCATGAGAGGTTAATCAGTTCCAATATAAATATATTGAATAGAGAGGAGCATACAACCTAGAAGTTATATTGATGAGGCATGTACTCTAAAAGAGTATCAAAACATAACTAATTGTAAAACCCCAGAAGAGGTTTAGGTACCTGAAGAGGAAGAAAGAGATCTCAATAAGTTATGTCACAAGAGAAAAAGAGAACCGAAAAGATAAAGGTTATCATAACGATTTTGATAAGAATATCATGTGATAAAAGGAGGATCTTACACATAGATCTATCATACAAAGGAGACATAAATTTAGCCAAGAAGAAAAGTAAAAAGGAAAAGACGTGATGAAAATATTATTTTGATATGTGAAAATGGACCTGCAGTCCGAACACATGGAATATAAAGTTTCTATAGAATATATGACGTTTATGTGAAAATAAAGATTTTCACAAATGATTATGATGGACATGTTACTTTTGTGGTGGATATAATTTTGCATATTTGAATAGTCTGGCAGTTATGAAATGCGCCTGTTAAATATTATGATGACCCATGGATGAGGATCATTAAATAGTAAAATTTACATGATAATCCTTGAAGGATTCAAAATATGCCAGGAGCATATATAAGAAAATATTTCAGTATATGAAATATTATGAAGATTAAAATAATTTCAGTATGTATCATCTATTTTATAGTTTTGGATCAAAATATATGAAATTCCCTGAAAGATTTCATTTTCCAGAAGCATACAATTTAAGTTCTTGAGAACAATAATTAAGTTAAATAAGTTGCCAGAAGCAATCAGGGTGTTTGTGGTATGACCGACGAAGTAAATATTGATTGAAAAATGATATAAAAATAATCTAATTGCCCATATATTTCTATAAAAAACTTTTTAAAATGAGTTTGTTATAATTTTTGTTTATATTGATGATATAAATATTATCAGAACTCATGAAGAGATCATAAAAGCTATAAATTGTTTATAAGAAAGAATTTGAAATAAAGGACTTGGGAAGAACAAAGTTTTGCTTCGGATTATAAATTGAATACTTGAGAAATGAAGATTTTTGTGTATCAAATAATTGATACAAGAAAGGTCATAAAGTGTTTTTATATGGATAAATCACATCCATTACGTACGGTTGTGAGATTTGTGGAGGTGAATAAAGAACCTTATATATTTCGAGAAGGTAATGAAGAACTACTTGGCCAGAAGTACTAAATTATAGGTCTATAAGTACCATATCATATCTTATCAGTCACGCATGACCTGACATATCATTTACTGTTGACTTACTGATAAGATATCGTTCTTCACCAAAGACATTGGAATAGAATTCTATATTCTTTTCTCATTCACAGGCTGGTAATTCCAAATGGAGTATGTCTCATAATATTCAAAAGATGGTGAAATATATATCTAACAAATCCGTTGAAATAAAAATCTAGGAAATTTGTTCACCAAGTCACTTCCTATTACAATATTTGAAAAGCTTGTTCATGATATCAGATGTCATAGACTTAGGAATATCAATTGATATTATCAAGCGGGGGAGTTAAATACGCGTTGTACTCTTTTTTTCTTGTTTGTGGTTTTTCCCATGGGGTTTTCCTAGCAAGGTTTTTAATGAGACAACACCGAATAGTATATCAATGAATGTATACTCTTTTTCTTCTGCTAGGTTTTTGTCCCACAGGATTTTTTCTAGTTGAAGTTTTTTAATGAGGCATATATCTTATATAATGGACATCCAAGGGGGAGTATTATGAATATTATAACATGTGGATGTCCATCTTCTCTTTCTCTTCAACTTCATCAACTCCCACTACTTCCACTAAGCATTAATCTTCCACTATGTCTTTGATCTTGTAACTCACTCTCACTTCACATTCATGGTTTATTGTCCACTATCTATCATTTAAGTAATAGTGTAACTTACATGTAAGACTATGCCTATAATAGGGCATACCATTGTATTGTGATGCAAGTGAAACAAGTAAGAAATATAATATCATTCTCTCATTTTCTTGTCTACTTCTCTTCTCAAATCTACTTTCATTGTTGGTTAGTTTTAATAACAATAATTAATTTTTTTAATATTTATAAATTAGTTGTTTAGATCTTATATTAAAAATCGGAGATAGTATATTGCTAAGTTTAGGGCTGTGATAATCAAAGTTTCAAGTAATTGCGTTTGTAGATTTTTATACATTTTCGTAAGCTAATTATCCATAATACAAGAAATGGAATGACGAGGGAAGGAGTTCCCCAAACAAACAAATCCACGTTCACAATGTTTGGATGACGTGATTTTAAATGACTAGAAACTCACCTGAATTTAATCAATCCTATTCCAAACTGTTCTTATTTCGTCGTTACCAAGTTAAATGAATTACTGGCAAAATTCTTCTTCAATAAAAGTGCCATATGTATGTGTTTAGAAACCTGTTAGTATTTATCAAAATCACTACAACAAAGAATATTGTAGTATTTTTTTTTTTTTAGCGGTTCTAACAACCACTACGTTCATACATAAAATTTTACCAGACAGCTAATGTAATACTATTTTTAATCTTTAATATAAAAGCTAGTTGACTAATTTGAGTAGATTAAGAAAAATTAATTAAGTTAGTTATCTTTAATAAATAGATTTTGTTTTTCTTAAAAAATACCTTACTAATCAAATATATTATCTAAAACTACTATTACTATAAGGATTAACCTAAAAAAATAAATAAATTTAAAACTAAAATAAAAGTTAAACTATCTTGTAATTTGGTTGGAAAACAACTCTCTCGCATCAGTGGAGATGCTATGAACAACTATGATGGTAACATTAGAATTAAAGAAATTTCAGGTTAGTTGGCATCGATTCCAAACCGCTACTAATATTGGTGTGATGAAAATTTAAAATTTTCACTATCACTACTAGAATCCCAAATCTGTTACAATAGAATCGCTATTGTTTCCTTTTTTTTCAGTGAACTTTTATAGTTTTAATAATGTCTTCAAAGTTTGTAGAAGTTCATTTTCAACTGTTTCCAAACATTATTAGTCATAGTTTCAGTTTAACACCTTATAAATAAAATTACTTTTTTTTTTGTAAGAAGAAAAATATAGCATTAATAGAGTAGAGTTTTACATAGTACAAAAAGTTAATTTACGAATAAAATGCTGAAAAAAACTATGAAAAAAGACAGAGAGACGACTTTAAATATAGCTATAAAGGCTACTAAAGGCATGGACCAAGGAAGCAATGCTCTCATATTACACTGGCCGAAGTGGAAGGATCCGTTGGGATACGGATAAAACTTTTTTTTTGTGTGGGTAAACTGTTGATAAAACTTTTGTTAACACAACGTTTGTTAAGGGTTTGTTTTGGAGGGGAGGGTGGGGAGGGAAAATGAACCCCTCCCCTCTTTGGTTAAAAATTTTAGAGGGGAGAAAGCCAAAATGTCCCCTCCCCTCTCCTTCCTCCCCCCATTTAGTTCCCTTTCAAATTGAGGGTTTTTTGGAGGGAGCTAAATTTTTGGACCATTATACCTTTATGGTTTTTTTAATATTCCACTACTACCCATAAAATATATTATTATAATATTTATTTCAAATAAAAAATATATTATCCTAAGTAAAAAATAAAAAACATAAATTATTATAATTAAAAAATATATTATAAATAATTTATAAATAATTATTTAAATAAAAATTATATATATCAAAATTAATTGTTTTTTATAAATATATTTAAAAAAAGCGGAAAAAAAGGATAGCCTAAAGAGAATAAAATTTCATTTTTTCTTAGAGCATATAAAATTTTTTAATTTAATTATTTTAAATATATTATTATATTAATTAGAATAAAAAATTACTGTACCAATTTTTTAATGCACATATTAACATGATAAGACAGAATGTTTATTAAATTATATAATTTAAATTAAGATGTGAATTAATTATATAATATATCAATAAAAATATAACTAATATGTAAGGGTAAAATGGTAAATTGATTATTACTATCCCTCCCCTCCCCTCCTTGAACCAAACAAATCATTAAATCATTAAATCCTCCCCTCTCTTCCTTTTTAATCAAACCAAACAGGCCCTAAAGAAGGGCTTGATGCTACTTCAAGAAGATCAGAATTATGGACCTAGGCTTTGAAACATTGACCAATAAATTAAAATTTCTTAATATATATTTATATACTCATCTAATCCTTAATATAAGACCCATTTAACTAATTTGATTTGATTAAGGAAGTTAGGTAAGTTAGTTAATTATAAAAAATGTGACTTGTTTTTCCTAAAACACCATAATCATCTTTCTTAATACCCTATCTCCTTCTTCTACTTGATTATGATTGAGGGAGTATCCATAGGGGTAATTTAGAAAAAATTGATAAATATCAGAAATGGGTCTTATATTTAGGACCAAAACTAACTCAACAATTGGATCATATATTAAAGACTAGAGAAGTACATCTTATAATTTATTCATCATCATATTCCTTACAAATTACAATACTGAAAAAAATTAGCTTATAATAGTATCACTTTGATTATTATTAAGAAAATATATAAAACAATCATGTGTGTATATATATATATATGTTATAATAGTGTTAAAAATAACAACAATAATATGATTATATAATTACAAAACGGTTCTTATCTTATAATTTCTACTAAATATATGCTACCTCCGGTCCTAATTATAAGAGCTAATTGACTAATTTGAGGAGATTAAGGAAAGAAGTTAAGTTAGTTATTGTAATAAATAGGTGTTTTTTTTTCTAAAATATCCTTGCTAATCAAGTATATCTGTATATTAGTTAGAACTATCATTGTTAGAAGGACTATTTTGAAAAAAAAAAGTATAAATATTAGAGACAAAATGGATAGGGGTCTTATATTTAAAGTCAAAAAAAAGTCAAACGAGGTCTTATATTAATAACTGGAGGTAGTATAATTTAATAATTTATAGTATCCTGCAACTTCAAAATTGAATAATAAGATTAATATAAATAGAGGGTCACCAAATATTAATGAGAAAAGGAAAGACACCTGTATGCCTCGTCCTCTGCTGCTATGAGCTAAAACAATTTATTCACGAACCAAAATTAAAGAACAATAAATTAATTAGTCTTAGTTCCATTCCTTCTTTTTCCTTTTTTCCCCTTTACACGTAGCAAGAATTTTTATTTTATATAATTAATAGGAACCGCCGAAAGAAATAAATAACGTAATCAATTTTTAAGGAGAAAATCGCTTTGTAAGTACATGTACTTTTTCTCAATTTTTAGTTTGGTATCTATTTGTTTTGCTCTCCGAATTACGTGCTTTAATTTTGCTTTGTTAGTACTACCGTTAACTCATGCGTGGTGGCTAATAGTGTTGACAAATCAAAATTGAGGGATAAAAACACATGTATGTACCAAATTTAAAAATTGAGAAAAAGTATAGATATTTTGTAAATAATTTTTTTAATATGTATAAATTAATTATCTAATTCTTTTATATAATTAGAAAGGAAAGGAATATCATATGGATTGACTGGTTTAAACAACAACTTAAACAGTAAAAGCTTCTTGTTGAAGAAAATTTTTTGAACTATCTAGAAAATGTACATGGGAATTGATTTGACTCAAACCAGGAATTAAACAGTTGGGGTGCATGTTTAAAGATGGACGGCGAATGTATCTAAAAAAAAATTGATAATTAATTATGAATGAATGACTAAAAACAATACTTTTTTTGGGTACTATTGTTTTATTCCCATTGATATATCTTTTCAAAATTACAGTTGACGTGAAAAGCAGCACTAAAAGTTCAATTAACTAATATGTGTTAGATATATAGATACAGATTAACATTTTCAAGATCTTGATTATGCATTGAATCGATCAAAATGGAACAACTAATTTACCTTTATTTTCGAATTAACACACTTTTGTCCATATTCTGTTCTTTTTTTCTTCGTTGACAAATTACATCACAGTTGTCTTTAACTTTGGTCATTCTAAGCTTTTAGGGTTTGTGTGTGTTGATGCATCTGATTGGATTCGTACAAGTGGCCGGCGTCTGAAATAAGTTACATTGTCTTTATGAATGATATGGTTTAATTTAGGTTTAATATTATATAAAATTTAACTTCGGTTTGGTTTTGATTTATGAAACTTGAAACCAACAATTTTAATATATGAAATCTAACGTTATTTTATTTATTTTTAAAAAAATTTTATTCTTTAACGGTGATTTTGGTTCTTAAAATGAGGTTTTAGGAATAAAATTACTAATCAAAATTAAAATGGGATCACATTTCATATAGATATATATTAACCATACAATTTATTATGAGTTTTTTTAGATTGATGTTGATTGGTTAAAAATTAAAATAAA
>NW_021637678.1:0-65290 GCF_004799145.2 Neltuma alba | reverse complement strand
ATAAGCTCCCAAAAAGTGGAAGCGGAGGCGTTGACCTCATATCTGTTGAAGAATTAACTGGCAACTCATAGCAACTGGCTTAATCTTCAGTGTCTGGTTGGCTGCAAAATTGAAGTATGGTGATTTATATTGATGTCCTAAGTCCCATAGACTCCTCTTTATTTTGGTGGTCAATATTTCTGTCTTTTTTCGGCCTTTGTCAATTTTTTTTACTTAAACATGAAAAAAAAATAATAAAAGCATATTCAGGGTTTTAGTTTTAAGATACTTTGAATAATTTTACATTAACATTTTCACTATAAACATTTTTTGAATCTTCAATTATAATTCTCTTAAATTTTTTTGGCTGAAGTGGGTCTTGTTGATAAGCAATAGAAAATCATCACATTTTACCACTCTTCAGCTACCTCTCCCTCTAATTAATAATAATAATAAAAAAAGAATTTTCCTGCTTACTCTAAGAACTATGAACTAACAACAAAAGAAATGGAAAACAAAAAAGTGATATTAAACTACCTTTTTAAAATTTGGTTGAGTGAATATTTGGGATGTAATACCTGAAATTTTTTTTCATTATAAAAAAATTTGGTTTAAGGCTTTAAGCTTTTATTTTTGTTGGCAAATTTGTTTTATTCGATTTGATTTTTTCCCATCAAATAAGATTATCCAATTACAAGGCAAATAGAAATTGCGTCAACAAATAATTTAACAAAAATAATTATTAGGTTATTTGATGGAGGTTCTCAGTTTGATCTCACTTGTAACATCATATTATTAGTACATGCCCATTGAAACAATAATTGCAAAATTTGGAGAGAAAAATAAATCAATAGTAAAATATCAGAGTTAAAATAATTTTAAGAAATGAAATTAATGAGGTGTGTGAAATGAGACTGAGAAATTGAAAAGGAAAAAAAATAATGAAAGTGTACTAAGATTGAAATTATAAATGAGGCTAAGATAAAGATTAAATATATATATATATATATATATATATATAGTCACGGAGATCTCAAATAATTACTGTAAATAAATTATTAAGTTCATAAAAATTTATTAATTTATTTAATTCATAAAATATATATATAGGACTTTTTATGCATTTTAAAAACCTCGATTAAAATCTGCCATTTTATGATTTTAATAAACTTTTATTGATTTGGTAAGTTAAATCTAAATCTTTTCATTCATTGAAGAATATATGCTATTTTTACAGACTTTTCAATTTTTTAAATAATCCAACGGCTCCAATCATTCCAACGGCTCTTAAATTGTCCAACGGTCAAATCTCCCTCGCGAATTAAATTCTTCGTTCTGTTCTCTCTCTCCTCAAATTATAGCCGTTACTTGCTACCAACGCTTCGCGACGTTCTCAATCAAATTTTCTCAGATCACTTCTTGATTGCCCTTCCTTTCTCGTTAATACTCTCATTTCTCTCTCTCTATTCTGCATCGCATTCATTTCATCGATGGCTATGCCTTCAAACAGGTCTTCGTCTTCTTCTTTAGCAGCAGCATCAAGCAGATCAAACCCTAATTTGAGAAACTCAGAAATCAGTAACTCTGTCAGAAGGAGTTTCAGTGGAAACCCATTCCAGAAACCTTCTATCATCGCAAACCCTCGTAGTTTCAACCCTTATACTCCAGCCAATAGTCCTTCAGGTTTTACTTATCTACTTATTCAATCATTCATATTTTTCATTTTTGTGATTTCATTATTTTTATATTATGAATTATGAATAAATGGCAATAGTAGTCTGGTTGTCCGCTAAGAAAATGCTTGAAAATCAATCTGCTCCTCTTCCCGGACAGTATGCGAGCTTTGTTGGAAATTTAGTATTTCTTGGTGTTCATATGTATTTCTTTCTTTATATTTGCCGTTCGGTCTCTGTGAAACTGTGGGAAAATTTATAAATTTATTCTCTTTACTAGAGGTATGAATTTTTCGAATCAAAATATACATTTAATGATGCTGGTTTGGGGATTTCTTTACTCATCATCATGACTGTTTTGAATTTTTTGTAGATTTCCCACGAAGAAACTCTATTGGTGGCAGAGAAAGCATAGGGTCGCTTGGTGACCTTGATGACAAAGAAAATGGGAAAGAACATGTTCTCAAGTCGTCAAAGGTTCGATCTCCAGCTGCTTCAACGAAGGGCATGAAAAATTTCATGACTCCAACTATATCTGCTTCTTCTAAGATCACAGAGTCTCCAAGAAAGAAAGTGCTCACGGACAGGAATGAGCCAGCAAGAACTTCATTTTCCTCCGCGGAAGGGAAAAGCCCCAGTCGAAAGGTTACTTTTGGAGATTCTATTGATGAGAAAAAGTTCCAAAATTTTTCTGATGGGATCATCAAGGAAGAGACACATAAGCATAAAAGCCCCATTCGCAAGGTAACATTCGCAGATTCTGTTGAAGAGAAGACGTTTCAGCCTTCGCCTGATGAGGTCAGCGAAGAGGACAGGGATGAACATACAGCTTCCTTGGTTTCTGAAGATTTGATAGCCGAAGCCAAAAGCCCTAATCCAAATGTGGCATTTGCAGATTCTATTGAAGAGAAAAAGTTTGAACCTTTTACTGATGGGTTCATCAAAGACGACGCAGAGGAACATACGTCTTCCACTGTTTCTGAAGATTTGAAAGCTGAAGGCTTGGATTCACATAATGAAACAGAATCAGCATGCGAAGCTGTGACTAATGAACCTGATTGTGTTAATCTTGATCCATCTTTTAGGCTTAGTCCTACCCCACCTCCATTTTCTTCGACCTCTACAGTCATAGCTCCTCTTGATGCTGATCCTCTTATTCCTCCATATGATCCTAAAGCTGACCCTTTGATTCTTCCATATGATCCTAAAGTGAATTACCTTTCTCCAAGACCCCAGTTTCTCCGCTATAAACCAAACCCAAGACTTCAGCTTTACAAAGAAAGGGAGTCTATGAAGTTAGATGACGGCTCTTCAGATACAGAACTAACAGAGGAGGCATTGTCTGGTGGGTCAGAGAAGGAATCAGAAGTTTCTTCGGATGAAATAGCAAGTGAAGATCAGAATCATGTTTCTGAAGCAAGTACTATCAACAGCACACTCACGCCGGAGGACGAAATTGCTGAAGCAAAGGAGTTGCTAAACCAGGCTTCTCCATGAGATCAAAAGCCTTTGCGCTGCTTTTGCTTCTCTCGGTTGCTTCTTTTTCAATCTCATATACAAATCCACAGGTCTTTGATCCATTGCTTAAAGAACTCACCACTTGGTCTCGGACTTGTGATTCCTCTGAATTTTACCAGTTTGCAACTGCCAATTTTGATCGTTTTTCACAGTTAGCAAAAGATAATTTGGATGGCTTAAGTCGAAATTTTCATATCTGGTTTACCAAATGGATGTCCTCAACTTCAAAATTGATTTCATCATTTAGAGGAGTGCAAGATTCTGGTCACTTGCATTGGAACCTGACTGATTTGACAGAAAATACTGAGGTTTATCAATTTCCTACATTTGTTCAAGATGGAAATCTAATACGAGAAGCTCCGCAGGTGGATATTCCAGTATTGAACGTTGAAAAGACTGATGATTTCACTGACACCTCTAGTGATGATGATATTGGAGATATTATTATGGCAGATCATTATGCTTCAGCATATGAAGAACAAGTAGTTCAGGAACTGGATCCAGTCCCTGACAATGATGCTGTCAAGGAGATTGATACTGATGCAGTAGTAATTGCCGGAGTTGAAAGTGCTTCACCTGCTTCAAAAATTGAGGAGGCTAGTGAACCCAATCAATCAGAAAGTAACACTGATTATCCGGTCTCAGAGAGTTCATGAAATTCACACTGAAGTTGAAAATGCCTCACCTGCTTCGGAAATTGGAGCGGTTAGTGAACCCAGTCAGTCAGAAAGTAACACTGATTATCCAGATTCAGAGGCTCATGAAATTCATACTGAAGATTTTGAAGCTAATAATTTACAAGCAAAGCAGACTCCAGAGAAGGATGCTGAAACTGGCAGTGTAGACCTTAAAGATCAGTCAGATTTAAGCTCTGAAGTTTCTGAAACTGCTGAAATGCATACAGACAGCGAGCCCGCGTCTGAGATTAATACAGTGCATCAAGATGTGCAATTGAAATCAGAGGAAAAATATCTTGTACCAGTTATTGTTGCCTCTATCCTTCTCTTTCTATCCATAATCGCAGGTGCAGCATTCAAGTTCTTGAAGAAGAAAGATGAAGGAAGAAGAAGAATGGCTGCTACCAATACCACTTCTATGGAGCAACCTCCCATGACTAAGGCATTGCAAAAAGAGGAGACCTTTTCTTCGCTGGAAAGGCCATTTCTGAGGAATAGCCCTATAGAAATGGAGGTTCTTGGAGAGTCATACCCTTCAGAAATGAGCAGCTTTGAAAGGAGCTCATCTCATTATTACAGCCAAAGGGTAGTGAGGGAGCAGAATGAAGCCCAAAGCCTGGAGAAGAAGCCAAAGAGGAACTACAGGAGAGAATCTCTCGCTTCTTCTGCAGACTCCATGGGCGGTTCTGCATCCTATGGAAGCTTCACCACTTACGAAAAAATCCCAAAGCCTGTGAGTTTTCTTCTTCATTTATTGGCTTCTGGTTCACAACACACACATATATAAATTGTTATATGCGAAGAAATATTATTTGATTGTTGTTTTGTTTCTTTCAGGGACATGGAGATGGAGGGAGTGTGACGACTGTGACTCCTGTGAGGCGTTCAAGCAGGATTAGGAGCTTAGCCAATTCGCCTTTGTGAAGATGAAGATGATGCCCCCAGCAATTTAACATTGTGAATGATGTTAATTAGTGTGGTGTGCTGCTAGGTTATGATTTGTTTAAGCAGAAGAAGCTCTTATCTTCTGAACCGAATCGTTGTATGTGAATGACTGGTGGATTATTATGATTATCATTATTATTACTCTTCACTTTATTTGGCATTTCCTCTTTCCTGTTTGGGTGGGAAAACAGGAGAAGAATAATTAATCTCCTTGGATAGGAAGCGTTTGGCAACCCTTAAAAGTGTTTTTAAAAAGCACTTTTCAGCAAAATAAGGCAAATTGTAAAAGCACTTTTAAAACTATAGTTTATTCTCAAGGTGGAAAATTAAGCATCATCCAAACACCCCTAAAATGAAGCTGATTTATCCCAGACAGGTGAAAAATAAAAATTGGGAAAAGCACTTAAAATTTGATTTTTTATTTTATCCTTAAGGAGCACTTAAAAGGAAAAATCATAAATAAAGACTGTGGAATTAGAAAAATTACACACAGGAACCGGTTCACAAAAATTGTTATCAAAACCCATACTAATATTGTCATGGGTCCCAATTTGTGATCTTTCTAATTCCACAGTCTTTTTTTGTGATTTTCCCTACTTAAAATTTTGTTTGCGTAAAAGTAGTTAAACTATAAAATAATGTAGCACTAAATAGAGAGAAATTTTTTTAAAAAAAATAATTAAATAATAAATAATTTTTTTCCAACTTAGCTCATTGTGTTTTTTTCCCTATGAGGAAATACCTCCCAATCCTTGCCTCCAAACTTCATATTTTGGGAAGCTTGTTCTGACATTAGTGTATTTTAAAATTAGATTAAAAATAGTAAACAATGAGAATGATATTTTTGATGATCCGTATCTACAATATTATTGTATTAAGTTTTATTATTTTAAAATTAGAAGGCCGTTGCAATTTAAAGTAAATTTGATTCAGACTTCTTTTTATACCAACCATAATTGGTAGAAATGATTCCTAACTAATAAATTTAAATTTTAGAAGATTGTGATCCCGAAAAAAGTTAATATTATCTGTATGTGAGATCTATCTTTTTTTTAATATTTTTGTTAAAAAAAATAATCCATCCCATAAACAATAATATAAAATAGAAAATAAAACAAAACGCTGTCGTTTTGGAGTAACAGCGAAGATCCCTTCAGAAAGGGCCGATCCCTCCGGGATGCGTTAATTAGGAAACTATATATACCGATGTGGATTCTCCTGTTCCCGACGAAATCGAAAACCCTGATAAGCTTCCTCGCTTGGGAAGCCTTCCTTTCGTCTTTTTAGTCTTGTGGAAAAGTTTCGGTAAATTCCCTTTTCTCTCACTCACCCTTTTCTCTTCCTTGTCTCTTATTTTTGTTCGGTGTGTTGATTTTGTTTTGTTTTCCGGTTTTGCTCCTTTCCCTCTATCATGTTTTTTTTCCTCGGTTGAGTGAGCGATGTTATCTGTAGATTGTGATGTTTAGTTGTTTGAAATTTTCAGTGATTTATCGCCTTGGGGTTTCATCATGGCCAAGAGTGCTTTCAAGCTTCAAAATCCATTGGGTGCGTTCTATTTTTACAATTTGATTATTGGATTTTTTTTTTGGGGCCAAATACAATTTGATTATTGGAGTTACACTAGTTCTGGTACTGTTTGTGGTTTATTTATAGTTTAATTGAATTACATGATTTTAATGCTGCATAAAGTGGAAAAGTACTGGACTGATATGGTCAGTCTAAACCTTCATTTGAACGTCTAAATTAGCGAGTGTTGATAAGAAAGTTTAAAGCTTTTTGCTGGAACTTGGAACCTTGTGAGCCTTTGGATTCAGGAATTTCTTATTCCTGCAAGAGAGGATAATCTTTTCGAAATCATGGGAGTATATTTTCTAGTCTTCACAGATAGAAGGATGCCTGTATTTTTTTCTTTAAAAAAAAAAGCTTTATTGGTATCTGAGACTCTTTTCCTAGGTTATTTATTATATCAGTTTCAGTGAATATTTTCTTTCGAGCATGAGTGTATGATCTTTACATTCTTTCGTTGACCCGATTGTTTTTCCTCCAGCTATTTTGAAAATTTTATTTTTGACACTCAACATTTGAAAATACTTGTACTGAAGGAATGCCAATGATTTTCTGGAGAACCAGGACTGATGGTTCTAAGTTCTAATCTCTCCTTAAATTTTTTAGCTGGTTGTGTGTTGGAAATCATTTGATCTATCTGGGATCTGTCTCTGTTTTTCAGAGAGGAAAAGGCTGAGCTTTGGTGGCTTACCCGGTTTTACAAATCAGATAGTATTCTGCTTCAAAAGAATTACTTGGTTCTTTCTATATGTGAATTGTATAAATGATAAGGGGGATGAGCAAATATGTTTCAATTATTAAGTTGGCAAGTTTTTGAATCTATTAGGCTATTTTTCTGTGGAATTTTTTTCATTCTTTCTGCTTTTGGTTACATATAAAGCACTTGGTGTCATCTTAGTACGGTGCTGCCCATCTTGTCTGATTTAACGTTGGGTTTAATTGGAGTTATCTGCATGAAGCTTTCAGCTTCGAGCTTCAAGGCTATATCTTTTGTTGCAACATTATTTTGCTTCATTTTTTTTTTGTTACGCCTTTCAATTGCTTTGTTTAGTGCATTCCTCGATTTTTCATTGTCTCGTATATTTCAGAAAAAAGGCTGGCGGAATCTGCTCGCATCAGAGAGAAGTATCCTGATAGAATCCCTGTAATACTACCATCAAGTTTAAATTGTTAGCTTGTTTGTGTTTTCCAAAAGAACTGCTGTTGAAATCCAGATTTTGTGTGCAGGTGATTGTGGAGAGAGCTGACAGAAGTGACATTGCAGACGTTGATAAGAAGAAGTAAATGCTTTTGTGCCATTTATACCTCTTTGTTTCAATCATTACATTTAACTTTACAAGTTACTATTTTAATGCCCATTCTGAGTTTCCTTTGAGATTGTTCTTATCTGACTGATTCCAATCGAAGTTCGGCAAGTTTAAGTACCATTACCATATAAGACAGATGAGATTTCAAATTTGGAATATCAAAGCTTACTTTATTTTCATGTTTTCTGTCTATCAAAGGATGAGATCATTAGTTTCTTATTTGATCAATATGGATTGATGATCTGGTTCTCAGTTCATTTATTGATTCTCACATAATTCTGTTCTCATTTGGTCATGACTTCAGATACCTTGTTCCGGGTGACTTGTCTGTCGGTCAGTTTGTTTATGTTATACGTAAGAGGATTAAACTGAGTGCGGAGAAGGCTATATTTGTTTTCATCAACAACACTCTACCTCCGACTGGTAAGTGGTGATGCTTCATACTTAGTATTCTAGAGCTTATCTTATGAACTCAACCTCTTGTTATCGCAGGTGCATTGATGTCTGCTACTTATGAGGAACATAAGGATGAAGATGGCTTTCTTTACATGACTTACAGTGGAGAGAACACCTTCGGATCCCATTAGGCCCAACTTATGATGACCTCTGTGAATAGCATTTGCTAGTTGTTAATACTTCTCTTTTTAACATTTTATCCTATATTATTCTGCATTTTGACCATATCCTAAACTGTGGTATTTTATATTGATGATCAATTATTAGGTGCGGTTTATTTATACCCATTTCACTATATTATCATTATTGTGACGTGGTGTTCTCTTGCTTTCAATTGTAAAATAAGGTCTACTTTGATATGCTTATAGCTGAAAGTTGAGTATAGGTTAATTGATCTGTGTTTTCTCGTCTGCATTTTTTCAGACTGAAACTCAATCATAACCTCTTCATTTTTCTAATTTTGCTGAATAATGAGTTGTGCATATTGTCTATGGGCGACATTGATTCTCAGAAGAACTTCGCTTTGTTATCATGTTCATTAGTAAAAGAAATTAATCATTTGATTTTTATAATTTTGTTTCAAAATTGTCAATGTAATTTTTTAATGTTCAAATTTTTAAGCATTAGTCTTCTTTATATTTTCTGGAAGTTAAAATTTTACCTTGTTACAATGATAAACTATTCCTCCGGTCCTTAATATAGGACCCAATTGGTGAGTTGGTTTTGGTCCTAAATATAAGACCCATTTCTCATATTTATCAATTATCTCTAAATTACCCTTATGGATACTCGTTCAACCATAATCAAGTAAAAGAGAAAGATGGAGTATTAAGAAATATGATTATGGTATTTTAGAAAAAACGTGTCATATTTTTTATAATTAACTAACTTACCTAATTTCTTTAATCTAATCAAATTAGTTAAATGGGTCTTATATTAAGGACCGGAGGAGTATTATAATGGGGTCAATGTTCAACTGAGGGCCAACAAATTTGCACAAGTGGTCGGCACCGTAAGAGAAGCTTCTGACTTGGCTCTAAAAGAAGAACAAACAATGATGCCATGTTTTGAACTGTAGAACCCTTTTGAATGCTTTGCTTTGGTAATTAGGGGTATAGTTTTAAAAAAATTTATCAGAATTCCAGGGAGAAAAAAAAAATTAACAAAATCTGGCTATCGTTGGTTGGGAAGGAAGAGTCTAGTCCATGTGTTTTGTGAGGTTTCCATCCAAGGCCAATCCTAATGAACGTGATTTACATGGATGATTTTCCCAGCAAAGTAAGAACAAAGAAAATAACAAGTGAAACGAAACAAAGTCCCTTAAGGACCACCAAAAAAGTGATCCATTTTGAACACAAGATCGTTGGCATCATGAAATAGACCAGTTGTGTAATTACATTTACAAACATTCCACACAAATACATATGTGATTCATTGGAATCTACCTTGTTCTGTGGCATTTCTGTTTGATCCATTTGACAGAAGAACAAGTCCCTCTTCTGATCTTCTGCACACAACCCACTGCAGCTGTTTTGGTTTTGGAAACAAAACCAAACTTGCCTTTCTTGTTCTTGGCTGTATCGTTTTGAGATTTCATGCCATCATCTTCCATAGCACCAATCCCTCCTGCTCCCCACTGATCAGCCCAACTTGGTGCCTCACTCCCCATGTTTCTTTCTTATTGCTGCCATGAAAGAACCAAGATTAAGCCCCACAAACAAACACCTTTAGAACTCCAACGAAAATCTTGAATCTGACCAAAATATTTCTCAAGAAATCAACTGAGATGGCTGAAAATAAATGTGGGTATTCAAGAAATATGCAGATCAGATCATATTACTGACAGACACATGAAAAAGATTTACCTGTGACGACAGAAATGGAAGAAGGTTGAGTTGAGAAGGTTGAAGGAAGGTAAAGGCTAATTATAAGAAACAAGGGACGTTTGATTTTTGTTGATGTTTGTAGTTAGATGGGCTGTCTTTGAGACTCTGTTTAATTGCTTTAAATTCTGTTGTAACACAACTTTATCTTCTTTTGAGCAACACGACGTGCTAACTCACTGGTTTGAGTATTTGCTTCTGGCTTAAGCAAACTCGGGAGGCATATTACTTTCTTATTACCCCTTCTTGCATGCTATGGTATTGTTTGTGGGCACTTTGTTTTATGATTAACTGTGTGTGGGTGTGACTCAGCTTCTCCACTACTAATAAACACTTTTTCTTTATATGGGTGAAATACTACTAACCTTTTGTGTCAATTCACTTTTGTTTAAATAAAAATTAAATATGATTTTTATATTTTAGACACCAAGCATCTTTTGATGATAATTCAACATTATATTTTTCTGCTTTTTAAAATAATTATATAAATTATGATTTTATTTAAAAAGTTTAAGCAAACTATGAAGACCTTTTTTCTCCCTTCTCAAAAATTAAGAGTTGGACATTTTTTGTTGTGTTAGATTATTTTATTGTTTCGTAGCATAATTATTAATGAATATATATGTAGACATCCACATCTCCTTGGCAAATATGGCAATTCAATAAAACTAAGGGAAGGTTTTATAATTAATTTTGATTTAACCTTATTTTTTCCAATTAACCTTATTTTTGTCTAGTTTTATAGTTTAAATCTACTTTCAGGTCAAGGTTTGTGTGTGTGTGTGTGTATTCGGGTGACAATGTTATTTGAAATAATTTTTATTTTAAAAATAAAAATTGAAACTTATAGATTCATTGAACTATCGACTAAAATTGGTTAAAAAAACAAATCTCCATACATGCACCTACATTCCCGTACATGCACACATATATTCATCCGTATGTATGGAAACGTAGGTTAGCATACATGTACGGGCAAGGTTAATAAGTAAGTTGATAATTTATACACAACTAATAAAGAGCAAGCTAGGAGCTCACACATAATATATATATATATATATATATATTTATATATATATATATAGAGAGAGAGAGAGAGAGAGGGGAAAGAAGAGTGGAAAAGAATAAGAGAAAGGAAGCAGAGGGAATGGCGTGGCTGTGGAGGCTGTTTGGATGCTTTGTGTCAAGAGGAAGAAGAAGGGTTTGCTGTGAAGAAACTGAACCATCAGAAGCAGTGATCAGATCACAGCCACACAACACCAATCTTCATCCTTCTTCTAACAACAATAGGCTTGTTTGGATTCTTTCCTACCCCTATATGGGATTACCTTAGGCTTTTCTCTCTCAATAATATATATATTTATATGCTTTTTCTCTAAACAAAGCCACTGGCTTTTTGTCATCTATATTATTACAATACTCACCTGTGTTCCCTTGTCCTGCTTCCACCATGCATTTGTTTTTCTTCTTTGAATCCTGCTCATGAATACTATATCCAATTCTAAATAAAAGATCTAATTTATAGTATTAACTTTCTGGTCAAAAAAAAATTATAGTATTAATTTAACTTACATTACAAACTAAATCTTACATACTACTTCCTGTTCTTAATATAAGATCTCGTTTGACTTTTATTTTGATTCTAATTACAAGACTCCAATCCACTTTGTCTCTCATATTTAACATTGTTTTCCAAAGTAGTCCCTCTGATAATGGTAGTTCTAGCCAATAAATTTGATTAGCAAGGATATTTTAGAAAAGACAACACCTATTTATTACAAATAACCAACTTAACTTATTTTTTAAATTTACTCAAATTAGTCAACTAATTCTTATAGTTATAGGCCGGTAAAAATTGGTCCCACTTCTTGTGATTTGTCTTGTACTGTATTATAAAGTCAATGGTTCAAACTTCAAATTGCACTATATGAATATTAGAAATAGTGTGAGTGATCGTTACTTGTGAGTTCGCTCTCGTTATAATTAAATAAAGAATACAGCCGGATTCATTATTTTATCCATTTTTTTAAATTTTAAGCCTAAAAAATTGAGAATTTTTAGCATAAAAGGGTTTTAGAGCCTAATTTGTGTAAGCTCGAAAAATAATGGGCTTGGGCTATGCTAACACATTTATTTTTCAAAGTCCCGAAGAAACTAAAGGCTAAAACGTAGCTTGGCTCTTGGAAAATTTATATTTTTCTTTTCAAAATTTGGATTTGTATTATTTGGACTTTTGAACATTTTAATTCGGCATTTACAAAGCTTGGACTTGTATTATGAAAATTGGACTTTGAAAATTTATTTTGTGTTCATTGGAGTTTTATTTATAGCGGTGAAAATTAAGTTCTCAAAATATAATATTGTTATTTTAGACTTTTTATTTTGTTTCTAAACTTTTATTAAATTAAAGAATAGAAAATCAAAAGCCCACAGTCTCATTCGATAATGATACTTGTTTCTGATCAGCCATTGTATCTTTTTCTAAATTAATCTTCAGCTAAATTAATCTCATTCGATAATTATTCTCAATCTTCAGCTAAATGAAGATATTTTAACCCCTGTAGAGCAATGTATTATATTAATTTAAAAGAGTAGTTACATAAATCTTAAAATGGAGGTAATTTCATCAAATAATTTAAAATTCTAGCCTTGTCATCCCTGAAAGTTGAAATGGAGGGGAAAGCAGTGGAAGCACTCACTAAACGACATGGTTCAAAGTGTTTCAAGTCTGATGGGCTTCCCTATGGGCTCGGTTTCTTGATGCCTGTCTTGGGCTTGGGCTCTTCAACCAATCGACAATCTAAAATACAAATTTGAGAAAAAAATCATATGACATTCCAATGGATATTAATCTTATGAAAAATACTAGTTTCTTATAACGAGATGAGTCAATATTCAAAACCTTTATTAAAAAAGATGTCCACATTTAGTATCCGATAATATCTCAAACAGGATTGTTATATCAGTCAAAAAATATGATAAAAATCATATAAATGTAATTATAATTTTTGCGAATTGTTTCATTTTTTAAATAAAAATTGAAAATAGACTGACCTTGGTACTATGAGTACCATGAGCTCAAGATTGAAAAATATTATGTGATGATCACTCTCTTTTAAAAATATTATCGAGGAAGCTAAATTACTTATTTGTAGGGATTGACAAGTTATTATTTGTCATAAAATATGAGATGATTACTTGACAGCAACTATTGTGTCTTTGATCATCCTCACTCTTTTATTTTTAGAGACGGATGATTATGAGAGTATCTAAATACTCGCTATATGTTTTGTTTCTTGTATTCCCTCTTTTTATTTAAATAATGGATTTTAGTTTTCATTAAAAAAATGTGATTATCAATGATTCTTTTTAGAATTAAATTCCCTCAGCATTCGGCTCTCAAAGGTAACCGACTAATCCGGAGTTGCCCCTAAGTCAAGACGGGATGAGATGTCGAAACCGAGACCTGGAGGCGGGTGCACACCTTGGGCAACCCTTTCTAACCATCCTGGTCAAACGACAAAGCTCTGTTATTAGGGGTGGAAATAGGCCAGGCAGCCTGTCAGGGGCCTACAGCCTGGCCTGTATTTGGCCTGGCCTGTTTTCCAAAAGAGACAGGCTCAGGCCTGTTTGAAGGCCTGTTAAAGTTAATAGGCCAGGCTTAGGCTCTCTAAAAGGCCTGTTAAGCCTGTTAGGCCAGCCTGAGCCTGTTAAAAACTTATAATTATAATATATAAAAAAATTAGTTAATGGTATTGTTAATGTGTACTTTTAATTTATTTTTTAATTTTAATATATAGTTAATAGCTTAGTTCTTCTTTAGATTTTGAAGTTTAGTTGACAAGTAAAGATAAAAATATAATTTAAAATAAAAAATATCAATAAATAATATGATCTTTAAATCTTAAAAATATAAATAAAATAGGAAAGAAAATTTTTGTTCCAAGAATGACAGATTAATTAACTTATGTATTATATTAATTAAATTATGATACTCTCTTTATTCATTGTAAAATTAATAGTTTTTTTATTTATTTGTCTTAATTTTTTTGGTACTTAAACATAGTTTTGTCCCAAATTTTAACATATAATTCGAATTAGTTTTTAATAATATCCTTATAAATTATAATTAAGATTTAAAACAGCACCTATGATACTAAAATTTAAATAAAAGACAAAACTAAAAAAATTAATTATTATGTATACTTTTTTTATTTTAGTTTTTTTCTAAAAAAAATATTGTAATTTGAATTTTTTAAAAAAAAACATGCTTTTTAACAGGCTTCAGGCCAGGCCAGGCCTTTATACAGGTCAGGCTCAGGCTGAAAAATAAGCCTGTAACAGGCCACAGGCCAGGCTCAGGCCTATAGGCTACAAAACAGGCCTGGCCTGTTAAGAGTAAAGCCTGGCCTGGCCTGGCCTGTTTCCACCCTTATCTGTTATCAATGATTCTTTGATTTTATGTTTCTTGTAAATAGGATGCCGCGCATATGATAACTTGACAACAAACTTTGTGATGGGGTGAGCACCATGAGCTAATTAAAGATTGGGGACCATATTGTTATGCGATGCCTTATATGGCTCAGATTATTTAATGTGAGCCGAAGACTGGGGACCATCCTCTCTAACTGTATAAGGTGTGTTTACCAAGTTATAGGTTAGGTTGGAAAAATGAGACACTTTTGGAAGTAATCACATAATGTTGGTCCTCAAAAAGCATTGAATATTTGAAGATTCTATCTTAGAAAAACTGAACCTTTATGAGCTCAACATTAATTAAAGGAATTTAATTGGAGTAGGTGAACCTAGGATCCAGCTAATGTTTTATGTTTTCTAATATAACACACACACACACACTTTTTTTTATTCTAATTATGCGTCAAAATTCATCCGTTTTAAGGTTTTTGAGAAGTGATAATTGATTGATTGATGTTGTTAAGCTTGTAAAAATTATGAGATATGAACGATTATGATGTATGCAATATTTATATTTTTAAGGGATCTTTAGTTTCTTAATTTTGTCTTCATTTTAGTTTTAGTTTATCAAATTGTAAATTATAGGTTTTGGTTCCTGGTCTAAATTTTTATTAGATTATAGGGACCAATATTTTAAATAAAAAAAAATTGACGAACCAAAACCTATGATTTGAAATTTAATGGATTAAAACTAAAATGAGAATAAATTTAAAAGACCAAAATTTGTATTAACCCTGTTTTTAACAATGACACGCTATATTTTTAAGTGTGTGTATGGTGTATCCTCGTTATATATGTTGCTCTCACAGTCTAAAAGTCCTGAGTTGGTGGATAAAAACCTTTTTGGGAAAAAAAAAAAACAGAGAAGAAACTCACATTCAAATGCTTTTTTTTCTGTGAAACACTACAAAATGACTTATTTATTAAAAATGCATTTTAAAGAAAATTTAAGATTTAAAAATGTATTTTTAAGAAAAGTTAAGATTTAAAGGTATATGACGAAATTTAAACTCTCAAGTGGGTGAAATTGCATTATTATGATACTCGTCTTTTTTACATCTCTTATTTAAAACTGATACTGAATTTGGTTATTTAAATTGCCTTAATATTTTCTGCGTTTTGAAGTCATATTAATGTCATTACATGTAAAAAAAAATTATTTAATAATTTTCTCATCCATTGTATGAGTTCAGTGGTACCCTAAAAAAAGATATCAATTTCCTGCTACAATCTTTTCAAGTTATTCTCTCTATAAAAATTTGTTATATTAATTTTTCATTTTCTGGACTCTATTACGCTATCTTTATTTGTATAATTTGATTAATTTCTTCATTTTATATAGTGCATAAAAAAAAAAACACATTTTGGGGTACTTGACAAAAAGCAAAAAAAAAAGATTTTGGGGTCCACCTTAAGGTAGGTGGGCCTTGGACTTAGTAAGACCTATATGTTTGTGAGATAACTAAAATAATGAACAAAGTCTGGAAGATGGAATCACAATTTATGAATACGTGCAATGTAAGTAGTGATCACTAATTAGGTGTCATCTCCACAATATAACCAAAATGATGGCTTTATCAGACTAATTAGGGCAAAAGGTCCCACTAATCCATATTAATTTTTTTTTTTCACTTTTTTCCTCATGAGCAAGCTACTTCCATCATTTGTCACCTACCACCACTAATCAAATTATAAAAATAAAATTAAGCAGTCATTTTACGCTTAATAATAATAATAATTTCACGGAGGGATTTCCATAAGCATCATTTTATTTATTTCTTTTGTTCAAAAAAAAAAACTCAAATGAGACATTAATTTTTTGACAGTACTATATGCCACCTAATCTTTATTATAGTTATTTTTAACCATCTCATCAAAATTCAGGAATTACGATTATCTCTTTTTTTTTCTCGGCAAAGAGTAATTAGCTCATTGAATATATCTTAATATTTAAAAATTTTCCTTTACCAAAAATTTTTTTCAAAATTTTCAACTTGGCCCTTTTTAAAGGGAGAGGAAAACACAAGAGTTCAAAGAGTCATATGGAAACACTGAATTGAAATTAATTGTTTTAGTAATTTGTAATGTAATAAAGGTAAAATTAAAAATATTGATTAGTAATTTTCTTAGGTAATTTATATTAAGAATCATAAACTTATTCTACAAAGCATTCCATAATAGGCTGGTTAAAAAAAAAAAAAGCATTCCATAATAGGGACTTATATAATTTTAGGGAAAGAAAATGACGTTTATGATTGAACATGCTCATTGAAAATTGGCCCCTAAAATCATGTATTCATGTTTTAGATGTTTTATTGGGTTAATGTAATCTTTGATCCTTTAAGTTTATCTTCATTTTGGTTTTGATCTCTCAAATTTTAAACCACAAATTTTTGTCCCTTAAAGGGTAAAATGGTCCAAGTTTTTATTGAATTATAGAGACAAATGTTTATAAATAAAAATAAACTAAAGAACTAAAACCAAAATAAGATAAATTTGAGAGACCAAAGTTTGTCTTAACTTTTTTCTATTTTATAATTCATCGTTAATCTGGCCTACCCATTAACTTCATATTTTATGTTAATTAGTTGGACTATATTATTCCTTTATTGAACATTGGTCCTTGGTAGGTGATGTCTGAATGCTCACCTGACCTTCTTGATTCCGCAATTTTATAATTAAGGAAGGGATTAATTATATAGTAAATCATTTATGTCAACAATGATTAGTTCTATATTTTATGATCGAGTAATGCAAATAATAATTTTATGTGTATTGTTTAAATTAATGTTAAAGTCAATGAAATGGTATTAACTTTTTTTAATATTATACTACTACCTCTTATTCTAAATATATGAGCTAAAAATATAATATTTAAATTTACTTTCTCTTTCAAATTTATAATTTTTTTTCAAAGTATCATATTAATTGCATATAATAAAAGGATTTTCATTAAGAAATAATTATAATATATAGGATTAGAAAGAATATTTTTAAAAAAAAAAACGTACGTTGGCTATAAAAAAAAATAATTCACCTAATTTTTTTAATATTTACGGATTAATTGTATAGTTAGTACATTAAGGTTGGTGAAAGTACTTCTAAAAAAATCGATATTTTATCTTTAATGTTAATTGGCAGATCCTTTTCTTTTCACACACATGTGAAAAAAAATTATATCTAAAAGACTTACCACTAAAAAATTCAAATTGAAATTTTAAAAATTGTAAAGATGTTAAAGAACTAAAATAATTCTAAAATATCATAGTACTTCAATTTTCTTTTTTCATAAAAAAATTTATAAAAATAATTATAAATATTAAATTTACCCTATTATAGTTTATAAATAGATCAGTCGTAATTTTCTAAAATCGTTTTATTAATTCTAAAAATAACTTTGTTTCATAAATCATAAATTATAATATACTTTTGATTTAGATATTTCAAGATTTATTTTTCAATCTAAATTTTTTCATGCTTGTCTTTCAAATTGAATAATCGATCACAAAATCACCAAAAAAGCAAAAAGGGAAAACAATTATCAGGTCTTATTTTATTCGTATGTTAACCCTGTCATAATTTATTCCTAGTTGACTGATTGACTGCAACAATTCGCGAGAAAAATGCGATACTCGTACTTTTTTGACCTCGAAAAAGTGAAACTTATCCTAAGAAAATGAGAAATGAGAAAATTATAGTAAAAATGATTAATGCTCATATGATTTTTTTCTTGTTTGTTTTTAACCATCTCATTCGATTCTATTTATAAGATAAAGTGAGAAGGTTTGTTGGCCAAAACAATAGTAGAAAGAAAATTTTTAATCATATTTATAAATCAATTCATAAAATTTGTAATATGAATATGCTATTTTATTTTTTATTTATTATTGTATATAATGGTGGGTAGCGTTGTCATTGGAACAACTTGCTGTTTTATGAAACAACTTACTGTTTTAACTAATATTTTTTTCTATGAAAAATGTTAAAAGTGATATATAAATTTCTTATATGAGTAAGTTATAACCTTGATATTTGCAATTACATCCATTCAATATAATTTGATAAACATATACGGGTAAATATAGGGATTATATGATAATGCATCCAATCAGATTGCTTTCAATAGAAAGATAACCGTACGTAGGAAAAAACAAAATTATATAATTAAAATTAGATAAATAAGTTATGTATAAAAAATGTGTGTTAATTTTTTTTAAATATTTCTTAAATCATTTGCATTAAAATTGTCTCCCAATGACAACTCTCTTAATATGTGTAATCTATCAATTAGTTTTTTAAAAAAAATTCACAAATTTGAGTGACATAATAAACTGAAGTATTTTATTTAGGATTAAAATAAATGTCTAACTAAATTTTATATACAAGGATGGAGGGAACTATAAGTACTTGCTTTCCTATTTGTATGGTAAAATCTCTTTGGATTCATCTAGAGATCGAAGTGACCAATTAAAAATTAAGCTATAGGGGCACCATGTATATTTCGTTTCTTTAGAAGAATGAATAAAAGAATATTTATCATAATTTTTTGTAAGTTTTCATACGCATCATCGATTAATTAATCTAATATTGCATTTTTAACATTCATCAAGTGTTTGAGGAGAAATTATTTTATTTGATATTGATTTTTTGCCAAGCATTTTTATATTCCTAAAACAAAAAATCATTACATCCAACTAGACTTATTTCTAGGTTCACATATCATAGTTGAAAACAAATAGGAATTACTACATGCAATTTTACATAAAGGTGTATTTACTTTGTTGTTAATTTTAAATCAAAATGTTTTCTAAGATTAAAAGAGTAAGTAGGGTGAAAACAAGAAACAATGTGAAGACGAAAGAGTGTGAAAAAGTGTGCTGTTCAAAGGAGAGCGTGTAGTTTTCAACTTTAAAAAATTAAAAAGTCAAAATACTAGGATAAATATAAGAGGTGTGAGATGCACACAACATAAATATATTATGTTTATACTATGAAACATGTAGGCATGTCAAATATATGATCTAACAAAACTTAATAAGAATTGAAAAATATAATTAATTTATTTTAAGTAGTTATATTGAATTCTGTTTGCAAAAAAAAAAAAAAAAAGAAGTTATATTGAATTGCTTAGCCGTTGGCAAAAAATTCCTTAAGTATTTGTATTAATTTTCCATAACTACTCTTGAAGTTAATGAGTTTATTCGTTGGCAAAAGTTTAGGTGTCTTATCACTGGCCTCTCGGCCGAGTGGTGTGTGTGTGTTTGGTGTGTGCGTGCAGGTTTGAGCCCACTCCCTTGTATCACCTAAAAAAAAAAAGTTTAGGTGTCTTAAGTCATCGGGCTCATTAGAGCCAAGCATACTTTAAGGTCTAAAAAATGCTTATAAAAATGCTTATATATCGCTCACTAACAAAATACTTACATTGATAGTAAGATTTATACTTACAATTTTACAAGTTATTAGCCGACTCTATATCAAGTAGACTAACTTTTGTTAGCTAATTTTAATGAGATTTGATTCTCTTACTATCCTTCCAGTTTTCAACTAATTAATTAGGGTATTTTTTGGAAAAATTAATTAATATATTAGAAAATTTAAGAAGAGTCTTACAATAATAATAATAATCAAAACAAATTTTTTAAAAAATAATGTTATAAAAAATAGAGATTGTAAATTATATATACATAGTATATTAGTGGTGGGATCCTTTCCCTCGTATCAAAAAAAAAAAATAGTGGTGTGAACATAATATTATTATTAGCCACGGGGACTGCCTCACAATTGTCCAAGGCTCAAATCTAAAACTACTAATTAAAGTAGTTTAATATAAAAACTACTTTAATTATTTTAAATAAGTTAAAAAGTTTCAAAAAATTACTTAATTTTAATAAATATCAATTGATCTTCCTAAAATATCCTATATTATACTTAGATAAATTATTTTAGAAAAAATAATTAATACAAGAGAAAAACTGGATTAAGATATTACAATTAAGATTAAAATCAACTCTTTGACTAAGCTTTTTCATTGAGGGCTAGTATTTAAACAAGAATTATACAATATACATTTCAGAACAACACACATATATTGGTTCCCTATAATTAAGTGAATATGAGCTATTTATGGTGTTTATGATTATTAAGCATATATTATTGTGAAATAAACAAATGATGAATGGGAACAAATTGAAATTATTTTTATGAGAATACAAATAATGTTAGTTTTGCATTTATGTTGAAATTTAGTTGTCAGATGTATCACGTGTTAGTTGAAGTTGGATCAGATAGTGACGACATGTAGTTCATTCGTAACCCAAAGTCATATTTAGGAGTATGAATTTATATAATATTTTTTTTAAAAAATAAAAAGCATAACAAGTGTGAACCAAAGGATCTCATTTATTAAAAAAAATTGGTCAATTAATTTTTATACTAAAAATTGGAGAAAGTACAATATATCAAGGGGTGTGCATAAGTTAATTCAAATTCAAATTTATATAAGAATTAGTTTGATATTTAATTTTGATCCTAAATATAATATCTAACTGCATGTTATCTATTATATTTATTATTTTTTTAAAATACTCCTCTGGTCCTTAATATAAAATCTATTTAACTAATTTGATTAGATTATGGAAGTTAGATAAGTTAATTAATTATAATAAATGTGACACGTTTTTCTTAAAACACCATAATCATCTTTCTTAATACATCATCCTCTCTTCTACTTGGTTATGGTCAAAGGAGTATCCATAGGGGTAATTTAGAGAAAATTGATAAATATGAGAAATGAGTTTTATATTTAGGACCAAAACAAACTTAACAATTGAATCATATATTAAGGACCGGAGGAGTAGTTTTTATAGTAGTTACATATGCTAAATGTTCCATTAGATAATAGCTTTGGCTAATACACATAATTAGTAAGGATACTTCAAAAAAAAAAACCTAATTATTACAAATAACTAACTTAATAAACTTTTTTAATCTATTTAAATTAGTCAATTATTCTTATATTAAAAATCGTAAAAATCGTACGTAATAATATTAATAGAAATATTTCAAACAAGTCAATGAGGAAGTTTTCAACGCTGTGAAAGAAGCACAATGCCATGGCGGCGAGCACCGAGACCAGAGAGTGGATGATGAACACCGGAAAGTGAGGCTTCCAGTCGTCAGGCTGAGAAAAATTGCGGACGGAGAAGAAAGGTTGTCCCGATTTTCTAAAATAAACAATTAGAAAGTCCAGAAGAAAAAATAAAGAACACTTGTTTTCAGTTCTCTGTCTGACGGGAAAACAAACTGTTTTCAGAATAGGTAAACAAACATTAAGCATCTAAGGCGAGGGGCAGCGTGAGATTGGAACACAGATCGAAAGTTCAAGGAAGAGCATCTCCTCCCCAGTCAATATTCATATCCATTTTCTCTTCCCCTTCTTCTTGTCTTCTTCTTTCTTTTTCATTTTTTCAGTTTCTACCTTTTTTTTTTTTAACCTTTCTGCCAAACCGCTCTCTTTCTCTCTCTTCAGTGCAGACTTCAGTTGCATATTAATAGTCTCCTACAATCCAAGTAAACGTGTTTAGCTAGCCTCCCTTCCCTCTGCTCACCTACTTGTTCCCTTTTTGACGCAAAGCTCTCGTTTCTCTCTCTCGGGAATTACTCCATCAATCTCACGGCTTTAGCTCCCATAACCTTCATTCTTCGTTTGGGTTCTTACTATACCTTCGTCTTCTTTCTTCTCCTCGACAATGTCAGTCTGGGTATAACCGAAACTCGCCTTCTATCTCTTCACCTATCACAGGCACGTTGATGGGTGTGGACTTCTTCTGACTTTCTACGGGACTCTGTTTTGTTTTGTGAGTATACAAATTGAGTTTTCCGATGGCTCTCAAGTGTGTGTGTATCGGCGGATGTTGGAAAACTCATCAGTCAGGGGCTGCGAATTTTCAGCCTGGAAATTCTGGTTTGATTATGAATATGAGATATGATCTTGAGAAATGCCGGAAATGGGAGTGTTGTTATCTGGGTGCTTTAGCTCAGAAAGCTGCGAATCCTATTGAAGACGACAAGAAGCCAGCTGTGACCGGGGCTGACTCTTCTGGGTCCATTACTGGAGTTCAGGAGAATGAATCCAAGGGGTTGATAAACCTTCTTCCTAGTGAGTTATACCCATCTCACATTCCTCAGAATGAAGTTTAGCATTTTATGTTTTATGAGGATTTGGAGAAAGCTTTTCCTGATCATTGCAGGCTCGCTCCACGCACAACTGCGATTCTGTGACCAATTAGTTATATCAGTGTCACATTTATCAGAATCAAAATGTGTTCCTCTGAGTGGCATTTGTGGAATAATATTGCGATCGATGCTTTATCTCTTCTGCTTGCACAGAATTTTGTAGTGGAAAGACCAAAATTCCTCAAGATGTTAAAGCGCATCTTTCTGAGTTTTGATCACATTTATATGGGTGCTTAGAATGCCTGAGACTTTTTTCCCCTCGTGCTTTTATACGAAAGCATACGAGGGAGATAATAGCTCATATTTGTCAATTGTCCAGTCTTTCTTCTTTCTTCGAGAGCTGATTGTGTTTGTTAATGCTCTTAATGTTATTCTTATATCTTAGTTGATATCATGATTCATGAGGGTAGGTAATGGCGTGTTGATGGAAGAAAGCCCTGCTCACATAGGAGACATAGCGAGTCATATTCTGAACTTTGCATTTCTTATCTCTGGGCATTACCTGATTTTCCCCCCCATCAGCTCCCTTTACCCTTACTGTAAATTGTAACCACTAGAATAGAGAAAACTGATCATGATGTGATTTGTCCTGTTTGAAAAGGAAATATAAAGGGAAAAGAAATAATGAGATGCTTTTGTACAGATAGCATAGTCTACTTGTGCATAGAACATAAATTTTTCTTCATGTTTAATCTAGTGTTTTGCATATGGAGTCATTTTGGTAAAGGAATTCAAATGGTGGACTCGGGGTGTACCATCTAAACTCTTGTCACAATGTGATGCCCTGGATGAAGCATGGTTCTCAGTGCTGGTGTGCACTCCATGCTCCTGACCTTAGATTCCAACATATAAACATGCGGTTAGTTTAATGATCCTGCGCCCATGGATCTCATAAATGGTTGCTGAGCTGACTATAATAGAATTTTATGTAATGTATGATTCCACAAATTGTACTCCAAATGTAATGGATGAAGCATGGTTTTCAGTGCTGGTATGCACTCCATGTAATGTATAATTATAATTGATCTCATACTTCAAATGTCTCGCTATTGATGATTTCAGTTACAAGTTGAACTCTAATTGTCAAAAGTACACTCCAAACCATGCAACTATGCATACATGTGCATGTGTGAGCACGCAGACAAATGGAATATTCATATCATGACGCAGCCTATATCTTTCATGCAACTGATAAGATCTTAAACCCGTTTGTATTTTATTTCTTATGTTATTTTCTTTATTACAGAGCCATTAAGTGCACTTGACTTGTCATCTTCTCCTAGTGATGGGTCAAAGGTACAGGTTGCTTATCAGGTATAAGTATAAATCTTATTAATTTCTTTTGAAAAAAATATTTACTTTCATGGCATTATGGCCATTCTTAATAAATCAGTTGCCTGATACAGGGCCAACCAGGAGCATATAGTGAGGAAGCAGCTTTAAAAGCTTTCCCAAATTGTGAACCTGTGCCATTTGATGAGTTTGAAGCTGCATTTAGGGTTTCAATACTTGATTCCTTATAATTTCTGTTTGCATTAACAAATTGCTGTAATGATGATGCAGTTGTATTCTTTATGCAGGCAGTGGAATTGTGGATAGTTGATAAAGCCATTTTGCCAATTGAAAATTCTGTTAACGGAAGCATCCACCGTAACTATGATTTACTTCTACGCCATAGACTACATATTGTTGGAGAGGTGCAGCTGCAAGTTGACCATTGCCTCTTAGGATTGCCTGGTGTGAGAAAGGAGGAGCTCAACTATGTCATAAGTCATCCTCAGGTCAGCCTCTGATTCTTAATCCATCTTCATTTCAGTACAATTTGCATCATAAAATGATGTATTGTCTTTCCTGTTCTGATCATAATGACTAGTGCATATGAACCCACCTCGTGATCCCACCAACTTACCCAGTATAATAGATGAAATTATTTCTCAATTAGGTTTTCTTTATCTTTTCCATTACATAATAATTAAATCTAGGAAGAGAATTACTGGTGCAAGTCAACTTATATCTTTGAACTGGATCCATGCTGGCTGCTGCATATATTTTTTAATACACTGATTTATCATCTAGATGACCATACCTATCGGCGAGAAATATATCCAGCTATAGTCATTTCAATTTTTAAAAGAATAATTTAATTTTACATCCAGGCTCTTGCTCAATGTGAAGGGATGCTTGATGATTTAGGTGTTACTAAAGTTGGTTCACCCGATACTGCTGGAGCTGCTCAGGTATAAGATTTTTTTTTTTTTTTTGGCTGAGTGAAAGGAAGGATTGATAATATTGTAGAATGGTACTGCCTAACAATTGGTAAGTTGTGAACAGAAAGTGTCCTTAGAAGGTAGAAGAGATACCGGAGCTATTGCAAGCTCCAGAGCAGCAAAATTATATGGCCTTGACATTCTCAAGGAAAGAATCCAGGTATGACGTTCACTTTTGCCTCAAAAAACTGATTTTCAACAATATGTGATCCTAGCTTATGCTATTTCTCTTCTTACAATATGCTTTCCATTTTTTTAATGGAAAGACGTATATCATTGCAGGTAAGATGAATTAAGATCTGCAAATGTATTGGGATGATGTCCCATCCTGTCTCCTTCTAGCGCCATAACCATTTTTTTTTTTGGGGGGGGGGGGGGAGGGTGTTCTAATTTTTAATGCATGCATGTTTCAAGGACTAGAGAGTTATCATTATAGAATCCGGGAATAAGTTCTGGACTATGTTAACTATGTGGTTTTGATGCGACTACCTGTAATGTTTCCGAAAAATGAGCCCTATGTCTCACTTGTGTGGATTAATCATGCTTTTAATTTTCTTAAAAATAATTTGTATAGTTGTCTTTGTATAAATTCATATGCTTGCACTTTATCATGCGATGTAAGTCCATTATGAAACAATGTTTATAATTTATCATTCCCTAATATGTTAAACTTATTAAACTTCTTACATCCTATTCTTGCTGTCCTTTTTATGAGCATTTACTAAAAACATGTTAGTAGTTGTTAGTATGTCAGACCAGAGTTGTGCTGATTCTTTGCTATCTTGTTAGGATAACGATGAGAATATCACTCGTTTCTTGATTCTTGCAAGGGAGCCGATAATTCCAGGAACTGACGGGCTCTATAAGGTAAAGCAAGCTTAGCTCTTCATTTCTATATACATATATATATTGAATGTTCTGACAAATTCATATTTCTGCCAGACTAGCATTGTTTTCAGCCTTGAAGCAGGTCCTGGTTTGCTTTTTAAAGCACTGGCAGTGTTTTCTTTAAGAAACATTGGTTTGACAAAGGTGAGAAATAATAAAGATCTTTATTACAATGTAGAATTTAACTATTTAAGATTCTCATTTGTTATGATTGCTTTTTTTTATGTGATTTCAGATAGAGAGTCGTCCACTGAAACAATGTCCACTAAGGATTGTTGATGACTCCAACGAGGGAAGTTTCAAGTGAGTATGGATTTTTCCCTCTTTTGTGAGATCTGCAGTCATGAATAAATCTTTCAAGTTTGGGCACATGTCTGATCGGGTCGACACACGTGAAGATGAAATGAAAAGATGAGTCTTGAGATGGACTTGAGGACTAGCTGGAAGATGTTAAAAGAGAAATAAGGGGGGATGTGAAATAATTTATAACATTTAGATGACTAAATAACTTAAAGTTGTTGAATTACTAATTCATCAACTAAAACATCCCTTGTCATGAAAAGTTTATTTTCACCACTCCCTTTCACGATGCCAAAGAAAAAGCTGAGGAACATGGCTTTGGTGTTATTTCATGAGCAGGATCAAATCATTCTGGTATTCTAAATTGAAGTTTGTTGTGAAATTATGATTATGACTTAAAAGTTCTGGTGGCAGGTACTTTGACTACCTCTTCTACATTGACTTTGAAGCTTCTATGGCAGACCCTCGTGCACAGTATGCTTTAGGACATTTGCAGGTTAGCCCACCATATTTCCTGGACTCAAGTTCAATATTTTTGTTTCATCCGGTGTTATTTCTGACTTTATTCTTTTGATTACTCTCATCTACAATTCTCTTAGCCTGACGTTTTTTACTATCCACGGAATTGATTTTCTCTGTCTTTCAGATTCTAATACAGAATGAGACTGTCTAGTTATTCAAGCCTGAAGCATCCATTTCAACTTTCAAATATATAATACTATTTATCATCTTAGGTCAAACTGCTTTTACCTTAAATAAGCGGAGAGAAAATCTATAAAATTGTTATGATTGGATGTTGTGGTGTTTCTTTCCTATAAAGCTTTCAGTAGAATCATTGATTGATAAATTACAGGAATATCTACGAATTTAGATCCTCTGAAGTTACAAGCTTGTGAAATGCTTCTAAAGTAAGAGAGATATAGAGAGAAAAGAGAGAGTGGGTGGAAGGAGAATAAATGTCTCCAATACACTATTCTACAGCCTGTGTCACCCTCTTTCTAACTTTCTAGGGCATTACAAATTAGAATGGTTATAAATTAGTGCTTTTGCTGCTATATCTGAAATTGTTCCTAAGAAAGCAGCCTCACATATAGAGAAAATTAACCTCTCGTTTCCAAGTCAGTTCCATGTTACATTCATAAAATCCTTTGCCTCACATGTGATATTCAAGAATTCCCAGTCATGTCCTCAATATGGTATTGCCAATGGTATATATAATTCTGATGTTACTTGGGGAATAAGCAACCATATCGGCATCTCATGTGGCTACTTTAATCAATATTAATGAAATGTAATTGTTGACTTATATTGTGAACACAGTCAGAATTTGCTTTTAATTTCAGGAATATGCTCGGTTTATTCGTGTTCTCGGTTGTTATCCTATTCACACAAGCAGAAATTCATGACTGGGAGGGATCTGTCGACTCTAATGCATTAGCTGTACAGTTTACTGATCCAAGAACAAACCATTACCGATGGAGGTTCATATACAAACAAGGGGGAAGAGGATAAAACATCTTATGAAACCATTCTAGGAATCTCCTGAGGAGTCATACTGAAAAATAATAATGTCATGTAGTTTTTAACGGTGTTGAGTAAATCCCAATAAGGGGACTGTTACCCCCGGGGGGAAAAAAATCAATAAGGGGATCCTCCTTGAGTTATAATCATATATGAACAATATGGTTTTAATCATAGAAGTTTGTCACTTCAAACAGCAAATTTCTGGGTTTTTAGCTATATAGTTTCTTGGTTTTTTTTGTTTTGTTTTTGGCAGCCAAGCATGACACTTAGAGCAGTGGTTTTTTTTTTTTTTTTTTTTTTATGTGTTCACTTTTCTTGCAAAAGAAGAAAGCAACTTTGTTGCTTTTGATTTTAAATTGCATACCTCTCTCTGCGGGGCCAAATAGGAATATTTCCATCATTACCTCAGATATGTAAATCTTTTAATGAAGGTGCCATCAATCTTTGATTAGACATGAATCATAAATAATAAATGTCAAATTATATAACCCTTGATTTATGATTAAAATTATTTGGTCTTAAATATAGAAAATAAATAACTAATTTGCATAAATTAAAAAAAAGTTAATTAAGTGAATAATTTATTAAAAAAATGTGTTAGTTTTCTTAAAATGTCACATTTAGTCATTTGCATTATAGCTACTCTATTGATAACAATCCTTTTTACACGCATATTTAGAAAAAAAATTATAAATTTAGAAACTAAAGTATGTTGATATTTTATTTACATTTAAAATCAAAACAAACTCTTCAAATAGCTTCTATATTTAAAACTAGAGGAAGTACTTGATAGGTTACACTTCCTAGAATATCATCTTTACGCTTTATATGACCACTGTACATTCAAAAGTTTTTAAATGAACCAAAGTATCTCTACATTTTATATAAATCTCTCTTATTAATTCAAGTGCTACGTGCATACTAGTTATTTGGTTTTCTGATTTTTAAAAGTACTTTCATATAAATTGAAATAAAATTCTTTTAACATATTTACTTCGTATACTGTAAAATTATTTTTAAAATCATAATTTGGTTTCTATCCAAATACTTTCAAAATCTAATTTCACTTTTTAAGTGATGATATGAAATCATTTATAAATGGGAACATTGTACGAAAACTCTCAAGTTTTTATTTCATTAGTTTTTTAAAAGAAAAAACATCAATTCGATCATACCCTAAGAGAGAATTCCCTCGTAACATTCACTTTAGGTTGAAATTTAATTGAAAAGTATTTTTATATTTATTTAGAGATATACGTAGTATTTAAAAACGAGAATATGGGCTTGCCATTTTGTAGGAAGAATTACACCATTCATAATTTATCACCAATATAAGTTTCTATACATGTTATATTATACTCCTCCGGTCCTTAATATAAGACCCAATTGTTAAGTTGGTTTTTTGTCCTAAATATAAGATACCTTCTTATATTCATCAATTTTCTTTAAACTACCCCTATGAATACTTCCTCAACCATAATCAATAGAGAAGGGAGAGGGGGTATTAAGAAAGATGATTATGATGTTTTAGAAAAACATGTCACATTTCTTATAATTAACTAACTTACCTAACTTCCTTAATCTAATCAAATTAGATAAATAGGTCTTATATTAAAGACTGGAGAAGTATTATATTATATATATATATATAGAAGAAATGAAAATTGGACTAGGGTGTGCCAATCCACACACTCTTCGTCTTAAATATAAAACCTTAATCCATCATATTATTCACATTCATTTTTTTTACAAACTAATTTATCGAACTTATTAACCAATATATATTATAACATTATATAGATATTTTAAAGATATCATGTCCCATTTGTTAGAATTTAATAATTATTTAATGTCATTAATCCACCCAAATCATTTAAGTAACTATTAGTAATAAATCAGAGCAGAGGAGTGTGTGTATTTGAAAGAGGAGCCTCATGGTGATGGACAAGTTGGAAGGGTGACTGGGTGAGTACTAGAGAGGGGTCCCATGAGTGGGAGGAAGACGAGTGAAGCGGTGTGTTATTTCTTGAACTGAAGGTCCCAAGTGTCATTATATTGATACATTCCTTAAGAGTACTTTTTAGTATTGGATTAATCTATTTTTATCTTATATTAAAATCTCACTCTCTAGTTGATGTGGTCGAGACTTCATCTTCATAAGGAGAACACAAATTCCAAATCCTAAAAACTGCTACCGGCTTGAAAAGAACTAGTCTCAAGCTCAATATAATTTAAAAATACTTTTGTTCCACCTAAAAACAATCTCACCCTTCTTTCAATTAAAAGGGCAAACATTAACAAGGTTAGAAATTCAAGAAGCTTTGGCAATCACATCCTGTTGGAGATTTTCACTCACTTCTATGTAGGGCAAAATCAGACTTTGGGCATGGCGGCCTAATTGTGTTAATCCACATTAAACCCAACAAGTTAAAGGCTCCTGGTCAGCTCCCCACAACAATGTGAGCGTGTGGCAACTCCATTCAGCTGGTGCACCTTTAGAGGAATTGCCCCCTCAAAAAAAATACCTTAAATTACACTACAAAATTACTTTAACATGCTAGACGCAGTACTGGATCACCCTTTACCCAAATATTTATCCCCATCCATGACAACTTAATTTGTAAAGTCCTCTTTCATTTTACAAAACATAAATATTTCCATAACGACAAAAATGTTACAATACATGCTTTGATATTGAAAAAGGAAGACTATAAATTATAAAATGCTCAACAAAATATCTTTTTTTGTTATAATAGGAAAGTTTGATTTCAAAGGTTCACAGACAATATGATAAGCCTCATACTTTTAGATATAGATTGTACACAAATGACACCATCAAATTATCAAATTTACAGTGAGATTCGAACACAATCACATGTTTACTTACCCATCACCATCAACCAATTTTCATTGACCCACATTCCTAGGCGCAGGATCGTAGACTATTCACAAGTAAACATAAATTGCTCAAGATACGAACTGAAATAAGATGCTTCACGCAACAAAGACATTTCAACCACCTAGATCAACTCAGGAATCGTTCTCGCCTAACCAAAAGTCACAAGTTCGATCTTTGAGAATGCAGCAGTATAAGTGGTAGGATCACCCCCCCCCCCCCCATATGGGTCCTACCATGGCCCGATCCGGATTAATCTGGTTTATAATTTTTAAGGGGTTGGCCAGAATACCAAGTGCATACACCCTAAAAAAAAAAGAAGAAGAAAACAGACATTTCAATAGGTAGATTGATAACATCAACCATGTTTCTAAGACAACCGCACAACCAGCACCTACAAAAGCACTCACTCTTCACTCATCACAGAGAAGTAGACTAGACACAGATGCGTAACGTTCACTCATCACAGACATTATATTATTCATTACAAAATCACTAGTAGAGTCATCGCTCTTCACTTGAATTCCTTCAGGAAGTCTTCATTGTCAACCAGCACCTACAAAATCATTCCAAAGATGAATATGCTTGCCAATAACAATGGCAGAAGATCAGCAAAGGACAGTGCATGCTCAAAGTTACTACAGTTCAACATTCACATTTTGGCAGCATTCATGGCTTTAATCACCGAAGAAGATTTTCTTTCTTTTTTTTCAAGGGAAAAAAAGATTTCAGAATATGCATGGCATGTGATGCAATGTCTTAGTTGAAGGTAAAGCAAAAAAATCAACTCCTGCACTTAAAAAAAAAAAATTAAAAACAGAGTGGTGGAAGTTTGTAAGTAGCCAATAGGCATTGAACAACATGAGATCTATTTGGTGAAACAAAAAGATACAAATAGTTCTAAATATGATTATTGATTTTCTAACAGCTTTCAAAGACGAATTTGATGAAACAACGAAATTTTTTTTTTTAAAAAAAAAAGCATCAAATCACAACATTGGCAGCCCTCCTGACAGACATGCATGTAACATTATAATTCACCTATCATTCCAACAACTACTCTCTCATGCGCAAACAAATTGGAGGGGAAAAAGGTCATCCTTATTATATGAAAACATTTTAAAACTCACAGTTTTCCAACCATCCGGATCCAAGAAAGAAGTGATTTTTGTGTTAATGCCAGGAATTGGCCCAGGCTGGCGAGTAATCTTCCCTCCCAACTCTTGTATGACATGGTTGACAACCTCAGCGCTCTTGTATACATCATCAGTTCCAATAGCAACCTGAAAGAGATACCACAATTTTTATCAGAAAGGCAGACAAAGATGTGCTGATAAACCAATTTAGAATACAAATGGATATACTAAACCCCAATGATGTATCAACTAACCTGAGCATATGCATTTCCCTTAGTGTATTCAGTGACATCATAGTTATATGTCAACTCCAAGACGGTTGTCTCATGTTCCTCTGCATACCCAAGCATGGCCAAGGTGTACTACAATAGCAATCAGGAATATAATTCAGAAAAGCAAAGCAGGTCACAACCAAAGCAAGTGGACTACTTTTCAGGGTCAGTTTAAGATAATTTACCTTGTACTCAGGTCTATCAACTTTCTTTACCACCTTCATACCCAAAGCCTGCAGAGATGTTATATTAGAGCACATAAAATCAGATTATAAAATTAGATTATTTCATTTGGATCATAATACAAATGCAGCTTGGATGCCGTTAAAGTGTTCATGACAAGCAAAAGTTGGCAAATTTTAATCCAGGTTCTGAAATTGACTTGAAATAGAAGGTCAATGTTTTATCTCTTGTGCACTTCAGTGAACTAATAATAAAGCGCAAAAATGCAGTTAGTTATCATCTAGATTTGAAACCCATGGCTGAAAGATTTGCCTGCAGGATGTGAAATTAAATGATAACAAAAACACCCTCAAAGCATTACTTCAGCCTAGAGGCCTACGACTGCATTGCTATTTTACTAAATATGTCAGCAGGTGAACGTTCTTTCATGTTGTTTCAGTACGGTTCTACAAAGTAATATCTTCAAGCTTAAAAGTAGTTCGTACAAGCAAAAGCAAAATCTATCAAAGTCAAATTGTGAAAATTTATCAAATTAAAGTTTGTAGACAATATATGCTCAATTGAGATTAAATAAAGTTTGTAGACAATAAAGTAGTTCGTACACCTGCACTACAAGAAGTTTCACTAAAGCTTGAGATTAAATAATAAATTGAACATGGACTACTACCTTTTCATAGAACTTAATTGAGCGCTCTAAATCACCAACGCGAAGCATTACTTGACACAGTGGCTCAGGGGTTGATGCTCTTTGGATGAGCTCAAATGTGTAACCATCAGGGTCCTTCACAAATGCAATGACAGTGGTCCCACCCTTAACTGGACCAGGCTCCCTAGTGATGTTTCCACCCTTGGCCCGGACGTCTTCAACCATTCTGTAAACCTAGAAAACAACATATTCAATTAATCTTCAACACAGACAAATTGATACTTGAGAGTCTGTGAAAGAAATGTCGAGCTTACATCTGGAGTTGCAATTGCGAAATGTCCAAAGCCAGTTCCAATATCATAGGAGCTTACCCCATAATCTGACCCAGATAAAAAAATTAAAATGATATAGTTAAGAATATGAAATTCATCTTTGTGCCAAAGAAATTATGTTGTGTGCAATTCAATGAAATGCAGTTCACAGGATAAGCGATTTCCAAGTAATCCAAAGCAAAAAAAACAAGTTATATGTAAGGAACAAAATTCAAGAGCAGTAATTTCTATGTTTAAATTGAAGTTCTCGTGTGAATATTCTCTTCAACTCAAAATCACACAATTGCATTTTTTTTGTCCCCCAAAAAAATGGTTCCACGCCAATCGACAGCAAACACCTAATGAACTTACAAGGATACATGGCCATGAGCCACTCACTGCGTGCATGAAACCTAACACTATAAGCAAGAGGTTAGGCAACTTACTATATGTTAATTCCACAACAAAATGGTTTTCTTCAGGGCCAAATCCAAGAAAAGCATTGGAGTATTTTTCCTCTGGGACATCTCTTTTCCTCAAGAGCTTCATTCCAAAACATTCAGTATAAAACCTAAAAGGAGTGAAGAAAAGCTGAGCATCTAAAGGCACAAATTATACATGACTAAAATCAATGTAATGTTGCACTATCTTACTTGATGGTGCGATCAAGATCACCAACACGGTAGACAGCATGAAGGAAGCGGCGCTTATCTTTCTTTGGCCACTCCAACAATTCTTGATTAGGAGCAACTGGCGCAGTCTCAGCCATATTGTTAGAGCTGTAACACAACCAGACGAGGTATTCAACCTGATGAGAAAATAATAGAATTGGTGACCAGAAAGTGACTGATCTAGCAAACAAACAGCCCCAACTCCTTTCAGAGTAAAGCTATATCAGAGAAAAATTCAGCAGATAAGTCAATTTAATCTATTTATTTAGCTGCATCGATGATACCGGTTTTATCATACGAAAATGAACAAACTCCTCATTTGGTCCCTATATTACTAGACCCATTTAGCTTTACCGCTTGAGTCCCGATTAATTAATGAGTTAACGAGTTAATCTCTGAGTGCGTTTGAGTTTACCATCAACATATACATTATCTAAGCGAAAGATGATAAAAAGAAAATATTCATTGCTGCTTCCTCTAAGATTCGGGAAGTGAGCTCTCTAACACCAAGTCTTGACACAAAATCGTCAAACGCCAAGCCTTAAGCTTTCCTGACGAAGAACGTCAACAATCAACAAACATAAAATGAAAACCCCAGCACCCAGATTAAAATGTACGAACGAAAAACCCAAAAAATAGGTCACCAACAATCACCGACGACAGTGTCCAAAATCAAAAACCACCAAACAAAAACGAACTGATACGGAGATAAAAATTTCTAGCCAGCACGATCGGTGAATGTGAGTTCTGTAAACAATCTACACACAGATAGAAGACTAACCAGTGAGACTGTGACGATCGAGTGAGAGACACAGAAGCACCCTAGAATGATCTCCAACAAAGCGACTGGGCGTTACTAAATAATATCCTGCAAGCGTGATTGCCTGTCACATGGATTGTCCACCTGGCAGCAGACTATTGGCTAATCTCAAAATATCAAAGGGAAAATCGAGAGCCTCACGACTATGGACACGATTTGTGCGTTTAGTGAAAGCGGATCGTGGCAAATTGTGAAGTGTTTCCGTGCTGTCGCTGTCAAGTTAGCATTTCCCCGGGGCAGTAAGGGCCGTTTGGCTTGTGGGCAAGTGAAGAAACAATGAAAGAGGCATGGTCCCAAACAGGACCTTAAAGTGTATTGCACGGCCGCATGTTTTCGGGCCACGTTAATTTTTCAAAATATACTTTTAAAATGGGAAATTTGAAAGAAGATATAGAATACTACACACTAGAATTCGATTAAAAAGTTTAAAACTTTAACATCCAATTGAATGTAATTTAAGTCATAATATCATGGACTTTAATATCTCATTAAATGTCATTAAATCGCACTTGGCCGCTCAAATCAAAAATTAAAAGTTAATTATTACTTTTGGCTTAAAATTTAGAAAGTAAAAAAAAAAAAAAATCGGTGAGTGTCCATTTTGTCCATTTTTATGACAATTACCGGTCACAACCTGATAATGAAGTGAACGGTTGATTTTCTTTTTCGTAACCACAGGGAAAAGACCTTTCAGGCCCCAATTAGAGAAAATTGCGGATTAGTTTCAGGTAAATAAACAAATTAAATTAATAATTACTCTAATAATTAAAAAAGCTGAGCCCAAATCATTTCAATTCACGTGTTCCTAGTTTTTTTTTTTTTTTTGGGCCTGGAGTGTTCATAGTCTTTCACTATGTGTTTTTTCTCTGCGGGGTCCATGTATGCCTTCTGACTTCTGAGTGCTCGGACTTTCGCCTGCCCTCGGAATTATTTATACGGCACGTGTAAAATATTTGAATTAATTTTAAAAATAAACAATAAATAATTAAAAAGCCGACAGATGGGAAAGCACAAGCATTTCAGAACAAAAAATAGGGGCATTTTTTAAAAAGCAGAAGGTCGAAAAAGTTGTGGCTTGCAGGATTTCAGATTTCTTAATCTTAAGAAATCTGTCCTCAGAATATCTCGTGGTTATAATTATAGTTTTGGCAATAATTAGGAGCTTTTAGGACAAATTAGTTTAAAAAATTCCTGTTTAAAAATTTAGGGTGTGTTTGGGTGACACTCCAAACCATAGTTTGGGAAATAAATCATCCAAACACCCACTCAAAAACCAACCATGGTTTTGAAAAAAGCAAAAGTTTTTTGCCTTTAGAGAAAAAAGAGAGAGTGTGACAGCTTATAGAATATGTATCTTGTTATTTTTTTTATAAACATATTTTTTATAAACATATTTAATCTTATATTTTATAAATATATATACATATTAATTATTTATTAATTATATTATCTTATGTATTATTAATTATGTTGGTAAAAAATATATTATTAACAATTTTATTCCTTCAAATTAAAATATATCATAAAATCTATTTTTTTTGTAATTATCATATTAACTTATGTCTTTTTTTTAGTAATTTGTATATATAAAAAGTGCTTCTGATAACAACTATCCAAACACTCTCACTTCTCAGAATCACTTTTTTACAAAATCTATTCTTCACAAAATCTATTCTCCAGAATCACTTTTCCAAACCACGGTTTGGTTTCATCCAAACACACCCTTAATTGACTAAAAAACTTAAATTTGAGTACGCGCAAGTAATATTAGGATAATTGTTATATATTATTGATAATATCTTATACACAAGAAAAGATATACTGCTATAGTTATACTCATTTAAATTTAAATTTTTTTTTAGCTAATTAAATTTTTAAATAGGAATTTTTTTACCGAATTTTCCAAAATCTAATCAGACCCTGAGTTGTCATTTTCCCTTATGTGCAAACTTGGGCCTCACCAAATGAGAAGGGTGGCCAAGCGAGGCCCATTATCGTGTGTACAAGCACTCTTGGACCAGATTAATGAAACGGCCCATCCCTCCTAGCTTCAGAGGCCTAAATAATGCAATGTTTTTCTTAAAGAAAAAAGACAATGGCCCAATAATTTTGAATTAATGGCCTTATTTATTAGCTTTTCTTTTCTGCGCTTGAGATCACATGGTTAGAGAAATACAAAAAATAAAAATAAGGTTTAACACCAAGTTATAAGATTAGGCAATGTAATATCAATGTAAACGATATCTAATCTAATGTATCTAATAAAAATTACCCCGTCCAATACTTAATATAAAGGGAAAGAGACAGTAAAATACCCTCAAAATTACTAAATGATAAATTAGGATAGGTGAATTTCAAAATCTCAATTCAGGCCCCAGGTACTATTTTGAAATTTTTTAAATCTTGTAAAATGACAACATTGTCCTTACCGTCAGTGGCTACTTCCATATAGCTATTGGCTACTCTGTTTTAACTACTAACTACTTTTGTTTTCAAAGTTCCAGTGACTATTTTTATATAGCTATTGACTACACAAAAGTAGCAAATCACATTACTAGAGTAGTCAGTCACTTAACAAGAGTAGTCATCAGAGTTTAAAAGTAAATGTAGTCAATAGCTAAAAAAGAATAGTCAATACATAAGATAGTCACTGGAGTTCCGGTAACATGTGACAGAGTTTAAAAATAAATGTAGTTAATAGCTAAAAAAAAGTAGTTAATACATAAGAAAGAGTAGTCATCAGAGCTCCGATGACAGGCCACCGGAGTTCTAGTGACCAATCACCAGAGCTTTGGTTGTTGGTTGCCGGCAAGGTCGTTGGCATCAGAGCTCTGGCGACCAGAATTGCTGAGGTGGCAATATTTTACAAAAAAGGTTAAAAAATAGTAAAGAGTATTTGTGTAATTTTACAAGATTTCAAAATTCTAAAAAAGTACCTCAGGTCTGAATTAGCATTTTGAAATTCAGATACTCTCATCTGTCATTTAGTAATTTTGAGGGTATTTTAGTGTCTTTTTCCCTAATATAAAAGTTAGTATGAGGTTAGATTTGGTTCTAAGTATAAAATCATAATATGCTTCAATTCTCATATTTATCTTTTTTTAAAATTAATTTATCTAACTTATGAACCGATGTGTAACCTCATGTTATGCAAGGATATTTTAAAGGCATCATATCATATGTGTAATAATTAACTTGTACGCTTAACTTTTTTAATATGATCAAATTAATTATAAGTAGTTCTTATCTTAAGAATTAGAAGAATGATTAATCTATATATATCTATAATATAGTGACAGGATGTTGATTAATATTAATCTAATTTTACAAAGAAGTGTTGGTCAATATTACAGATTCTGAGAAATATGTTCAGATGAAATTATGTGATATTTCCATTTTTATCAATTTTTTTAGAGTTTTTAATTTGAATATTCAAACGTTCATCAAAATATTTCCTTCTCAAGTGTCAAGTAAAAATGAGTGTATATGATTTTGTGTGCTTCTTCGTGTACATGTGGATGTGTGCATGAGATATTTGAATAAGCAAACTTTAGGGAGAATTATAATAAAATACTATGGAAAGAAAATAATTACCACTAAATTTCAATAACAAGTGCGGAGTTACTATTTCTTATTATAAAACTTCGCTGTCATGTTTGTTAATGAAATTTTTTTAGTAATTATATTCATTCATTGAAACTTCATACCAAATCTCTCTAAACTTTATCGTTCACCAAACAATGATAATTAGAATAAGTTATGAGAAAATTGTCATTAGAGATTAGAGTGAAAAAAATTGAATATTGCTAAAAGAATAGTGTGATGGCTAACAGAAGGAACATAAATGCATCACTTCCTTAGGCAAGGAGAAATAGGGTTTGACTTATTAGCAATCCTTAAGATGACTACCCTTTTATCACTATATCATTTTGTGGGGCTCAGTAGTTTTAATAATTAGTTATTAATAAAAGGTAAACACTTGTACGTTTATAACACAATAAATAAAATAGAATTTCATGCTATAATAAATGTCCTTAAATATACAACCTTCCTATATACTCTTCTGATCCTATCTATAAGTCACTTTCAATATATTTTACACAAATCAAGAAAAATTTTAAATTTCTTTAATTATCATTTAAAATTTAACAACTTTTCAATTTTATTCCTATTTAACATGCATCATACATAATGTAAACAAAGTTAACATAATAATAAATCGATCAATACAAAAAATTTCTCTTAGTACCCTGTAAATAGAACCAAAAAAATATCTTCTCTATCTTTTATATAAATAGGATTAGAGAAGTAAGTATACATTCAAAGGTTGAGTATGGGTTGTGTCCATATTTTAAGAAATAAAGAGAAGAGAGATCATCAATATAAAATTATGAAATATTATTTTCTTGTGTTACTTTTATTTAACGTATAAATTATACAGTCTAATTTAATTTTTTAATTTTACTTTTTTTGATAAAAGGAGTGGAACAAATCAGAGTTCTAAATAATTATTTTTGTTTATCTTAGAATAAAAGGGGTTTGTTTGGCTTCAAAACCTTTTCTTTCAAATTTCAAGCTGCAAACATGTCTTGTTTCTTTATCCCAAGGTTAAAAAAGCATTGAAATCTCTCAAAAGTAGCTACTATTTTTACGATAGTGACATTGAAATAATATGAATATTCATATGAACAGGTATTCAAAAAGTTTCATAGAAACATCCCATCAGACATCAGTCATTTTATTAGAGAAAGTGGATATAATTAGAGGGGCACTAATTATTAATTAACCCATAAAAAGGTTTTTGTCAAGCACAAAATAGATTAGATTTGGGCTGCGGTAACTGGAAGCACTTATGTCAATGTCAACTCTAAATTGAATAAGCTGAATTGTGTTTAGATCAGCGATTAGAAAAGTAGCTTATTGAGAAAGTAGCTTATAGAGAAGTGAAATTGGATAAAAGCTAAATTGAATAAGCTGAATTGTGTTTGGATTAGAGTTCAGAAAAGCTAGATTGTAAAAGTGAGATTGGTAAAAGGTTGTTTGGATTATGATTGAGTAAAAGTAAGTTTGGTTGTAAAATGACCAAAATAAATATGAGTTTTAATAAATAATCAAACATGATTAAAAAAATAATTTCACATAATACAATGAAATTAAAATAATTTAATATGAAGAAGTCATAAAAAATATTTTAAATATAAAGTGAAACATGAAAAAAATAAAAGTATATTTTTAGGAGCATATTTAAAAATAAAAATATATTTCTAACTTATTCATTACTTTCAACTAATTTTAATTGATTTTTTATTATCTACAAATTAGTTATTTGAGGCTTATAATAAGAACCAAAAGAGGTAATAAATTTCTTAACTTTCTCTCTCTCCATATTTCAAAAGCTATAAGCCATAAGCTATAAGTCATAAGCTGTTAATTTTAGCTTATCGCTTATTGTAGCTTTTTAGACAAAAGCCCGATTGCAGAAAAGTTGATCCAAACAGACCCAATTATGTCAATCGAGCTTATAGAGCTTATAAGCTACTTATAAGCTCAAAATAAGTGATGCAAACAGGCACTACATTAATCACTCCATCCGATTATAGATATAGAAATAGTTAATGAGCTTATTTTGATTATAAATATACTATTTTAGCTTACTTTATTATTTTTTTAAATTTATAAATTTTTTTAAAAATTATTCTTATTAATTATACATATTAAAAAAATATCTTAAAGGTGGGTAATTTTTATTGAAAATAATTAAAAATTTTAGATAAATCAATATATTTTTCAAAAATAACTAATTTAATTAATTTTTTTAATATCTGTTATCCCACTTTTAAATTTAAGATTGAAGAGGGTACAATATTTTGTGTGTGGCACTTTTAAATGTTATTTAATAATTTTTTTGCCAACAAACGTTATTTAATAATTAATTCAACGACCATAGCATAAAAATATTTAATACTAAAATTATATATCTGCACAGTGTGTTAAATAAATGTTCATGATTTAGCATGCAAACAACAAAAATAATGAGTGCAAGATGTTGGGATTGGCATTATAGAAAATTGGGGTCATCATCTTCTACATCTTTTTATTAATAAAATTAGAAATGCATTAAAAAGAGGGAATTTGGACAGGTGGAAGAGACAACCTGGGTGCAATTTCACGTTGGGACAGCGACTCGCACAAGCAAGCGGTTTGATTTGCCTGTGGTCTTTCATCATTTTTGTGGTCCCTCGGAGCACTAACCACTAATGCAAATATTTTTTTTAATATTAAATATTATTTTTCTTGTTATAAATATTTAGTTTGATATTAAATGGAATATAATTTAACTTTTTATTGTTAATTTAAAACCTAGTCGGTAGTTAGACTTGATTTTAAATATAATATATTTATCTATTTTGTCTGTTAAATTTATTTTTTTAAGATATCTATATTAATTTTAAAGAATTCTCACTAAGGGTTAGTACTTCAACTTATTTTATCTCTTAAATTTACAATTTTTAAAATATTTTTCATCAATAGAAATAGTTTTTAATACTAGTTTATTAACAATAATATTTTAGAGAAGGTGGCATATACACATCACTGTTGTCAAACTTGTGAGTTGACTCTTCGAATTTAACGTTTTTACGTTTTCAGCTAATAAAATCATGTCGACTCATTCATAAACTCGTGATAACTGTAAACTCGGTCAAACTTACGAGTTCATTTACTGAGTTTACCATTTTTACGTTTTTAGTTTACAAAATCATGTCAAATCACTCTTAAACTTGTGCTAAATTTTTGAATTTGATTATGTTTAGTGACTTTATATATAATTTTTATAGAAATTTTTTTGTTGAATGTGATAAATTATGAACATTGAGAGATATAATTTCAATTATTTAAAATTAAAATATATTTAAATGAAATTGTTCTCATTTTTTATATATTAATTATTTGATTATATACTTTTAATATCAGTTTATTAATAAAAATAAACTCTTACGAGTTCACGATCTGAGTTCACATCATTATCACGAGTTTGTTTAAACTCGCGAGTTTAACAACCTTGATACACATACTACAGATGGCTAACTTAATTTATTCACTATCTACAAATTAGTTATTTGGTTCAAATAAAACAAGAAAGGGTAATTTACTTATGAGAATTTGGTCCAATAAAAAAGGTTAGTCCTTTATAAAGTGAAGAATTAATGTTTGAATATCAAATAGAAAAGGTGCTCATATTTAGTGCTTAATAGTATGTGTTGAATTGTCTCTAATAAAAAATACATGTGTGTCAAAAAAACAAGAGAGAGTAATTCATAAATAATATAATGATCATCAACATAAAAAATTTATATTACTATCTCTAATCCTAAATATAAGTTATAAAATTGTGCTGCAAATTAGATTTTATATTCATTATAAACTAAACCTTATATTTAGGATAATAAATCAGTAGTAACATTATCTACATGAGGTGAACAATAAACTTGCAGGAATTAAAATCGTGAAAAATGTGGCTTAGAAGAAGGATTAAGAAACACTAAATAAGGTCAACCAAAAGAAAAAAGACAAAAAGGAGGAAGAAACATTGAACAAACAAGAGCCTTGCTATCCTCTGGCACGAAACATTGAAAATAAGAGATTGAGATTGAGATTGAGATTAAGATTGAGATTGAGAAAATAGTGTTTAGCATGAGAGATTGTTTATTATATGGGATTAGATAAACCTATCTATCTAGGATTGAGAAATACTATGGAGGAAAGTGGTATTTTTATTGGTTTGCCTAATCCCACATAACAAGCAATTACTCTTACTAAATATCTTTTTAATAATTTTTTTAATTGTATTTCTAATCCCTATCCCTTCTTTTTAATAATTCGTTCCAATAGCATATAAAAGTTTTTGGAGAATTTCTCTTCAACTTTGACACGCAAGTCAGTGTTGTCATGACATTTTAAAATGCACGGCGTCCACTTTTGGTTTATAGTGGGGTGGGGTGAAAGAGAGAACAAAAGTCAGAAGAGAAAACCACTCTTACCTATCAATAGAAAATTCAGAAGAAGAAAAAAAGAAAAGAAAAGAAAAATAGAGGTATCGATTCCATATAGTATTTTTTTCCCCCTTTAAAGATGTTCCCTAAAGTAAAACGATTTTAGAGAGGAAAATATGTTTTCAAAAATTGTGTCGGATCAAAGAAAAAGAGACATGAGATTCCATATTTATTAGATAAATATTATTCTTATTGTGAAATTAATTATATTATTCATTTTTCATGTATTTTTTATTCATCAAAAAAATATTATTATAAATAAGGCATTAATAGTGGATGACGCGTGCTTCACTCAACGATTACATACTACTACTACTATATATAGATGCAAAGAGAATATCAGAAATTAATTTTTTTTAGTATTAGTAAAAAAAAATAAATTATATTTTATCACTTTATTTTTTTATTAAAGTGTTATGGAATTTTATTGTCAATTTTGCATTGATGTATCCGTTGCTGGGATGCTGGTTATCTGATGTCTCGTGTCTCTTCCTCCTCCGCCTGGGTCACTTTCTGACTGTCGCTGATGGGGGCTCAGTGGCTGTGCCGCGGCACTAGTGGTCTTTTCGCTGTAATGGCCATGCGAATAGTGAATAGATAACATTTTCCTTGAATCTCTCTTCCTTCTTGTCTTCTCGTCTTCCTCTACTCTTTTCTACTCTGCTCTCTACCACAAATTATGCTTGCTGTTTCGTCTTCTTCTTCAACTTGGATTTCAAGTCCTGTTTTTGCTCGTTTGGTCTCCTAAGCCGAGCCTGAAGGTAAATTCATTGGCGGCAAAGAATATATTTGGAATTGGGAGAATATAATGATTTGAATTCAATTCATGTGCTCGGCTAATCTCTGCTCCGCGAATTGGTTTGTTTCGGGCTTCTGAGAAACCCCATGTTTGATCCCAAGCTTTTATCTTGTTTCAAAGACGGTGCTTGCTGAATTCCGTAACGCTGAACCTCCACGGAAGGATTCAGTTGTTCCTCTTGCAGCACCTATCGTTGCTTCCAGGAAGCTCTTCCCCCCCCCCCCCCCTGATTTTCGACATTATTGTTTGATTTCGCATTAATTGGACCGTCTTGTATAATGAGTTAATGAGCTGCATTTTGGTGACTTAATTGCAGCTAAAACGGTGTTATTATTACCATAGGCGACTTTTCTTACATGTTGCTCTGTGTGCATGGGACAAATATGCCACTTTCGAATGTAGTCATATCACTTTCCAATTTATCGAAACTACTTTTAGTGACCACCATTCATTCCGACACCCACCTTCGCCCCCCAGTAGACGGAAAAAGGCGTTAAAATTAATCTAAATTGCTAAAAATCTCAATCGCATCCCCTGTTCAGAAGTCCAGAGCCATTGACATTGTCTTCCAACCCATTCACTCGGTACTAATGAAATCATCATTAGAGAGCATGCATCCCACTCCAAATCCCACTGGGGTGGTGGTGGTGGTCCTCTCACTCGGGTTTTAGTGCTTTCCTTTCCTTGTTTCCATCTATCTTCTATTGAACACATTTAAAATCAGAATGATATTATTTGACACTTCAAATATTATTCCTTGAGTCGGTTTATCAAGTGACCCACCGTCCATCCATCATAGATTGCTTCCTTCAATTTTCTCCTTCAGTCTTTAGGTAACTCCTACCAAGTCATAGTGACAAGTGCTCGCTCGCCACTCCGCAAAGGGTTCTTTCATTTCTCTAGGGAATTTCACCTTTTCTTCCACTGCTCTGCCTATAGTCCCGTAAGTCCTTATTTCTTCTCATCATCATCGTAAAATCTCTTGAAAAAAATATCTTTTGTTACATGATTTCCATTTTTTATGGTGTTCATTCATTTTCAACCCCCCCCCAAAAAAAAAAACTTCCTCATTTGAAACAGTTTGCAAGTTTTGGTCTTTTCTCTTTATGCTGTATTTCTGTGTTTGTTCTTGTTTTTCATCCCTTTTAGTTCAAGTGGTTCTTTATTTGAGCCCTACTTGTTGGCATTTATTAGTTGAATATCTGTTTATTCTGTTACATGCTTTTCAAATTTCAATTATTAAGTTTCATTCACCTGTAGGAACTTCACCTATGAGTTCGGCATTCATCATAGTTATATATTTACTATGGCTTGCATCAACATTGACACTCGTAAGTGGAGCATCAAGAAAAGTAGCCTCAAACCCTGAGGTTGTGAATATTGGAGCTGTTTTCACATTTAAAACTATAAATGGACGAGTTTCTAAGATTGCCATCAAAGCTGCAGAGAAAGATGTGAATTCCGATCCACGTATCCTTGGTGGACGCAAATTGAACATAACCCTGCATGATTCCAACTTCAATGGTTTTCTTGGCTTCATTGGAGGTACTTCTATCATCTCATTCCTGTTTCATTACATAATAGTTAACACTCTCTCTGTCTCGTGTAGATTTGATGCATTTGGCATCATAGAAGTAATATTTAACTTCAATGTTATCATCTTGTTGGTTGGTTAAATTGTCATGACTCAGACTTTTTGTGCTTACAGCGCTCAAGTTCTTGGAGAGAGACTCGGTTGCTATCATTGGTCCACAAAGTTCAGTAATGGCCCCTGTGCTCTCGCATTTGGCAAATGAACTCCATGTTCCTCTTCTGTCATTTACAGCTCTGGATCCTACCCTGTCACCTCTGCAGTACCCTTATTTTCTGCAAACAGCTCCCAATGATCAATTCCAGATGACTGCAGTGGCAGACATGATTAGCTATTTTGGTTGGAGAGAGATTATTGCTGTTTATAGTGATGATGATCAAAGTCGAAATGGGATCACTGTATTGGGAGATAAACTTGCTGAAAGGCGGTGTAAGATATCTTACAAAGCAACACTGCCCCCTGATCCAACTGCTAGTCGAAATGATATTACTATTCAGTTGACCAAGGTTCGAAGTATGGAGTCCAGAGTGATTGTTCTTCACACCTTCTCCCTGACAGGTCTCTTGGTTTTTGATGTGGCTCAGAAATTAGGAATGATGAATGAAGGTTATGTCTGGATAGCATCTTCTTGGTTATCAACTGTTTTAGACTCAACTTCACCACTTTCTTTGAATACTTCTAACTCAATCCAAGGAGTTCTTACACTTCGCCCTCACACCCCGCAATCAAAAAGAAAACAGACCCTTATGTCCAGGTGGAACCAGATAAGTAATGGTTCAGTTGGGTTGAATCCATATGGCCTCTATGCTTATGATTCTGTTTGGATCATTGCTCTTGCGTTGAAATCATTTTTTGATCAGAATGGTAATCTTTCATTCTCTAACAACACAATTCTAAACAGTATGAGAGGGGAGACTCTGGATCTTGGTGCACTGAGCGTTTTTAATGGAGGGAAACAATTGCTTGATAACATACTGCGCATTAACATGACTGGATTGACAGGACCTATTCAATTTGGTTTAGATAGATCCCCCTTAAATCCATCATATGACATCCTCAACGTAATCAATAGTAGTTATAGGAAAATCGGGTACTGGTCTAATTATTCTGGGCTATCTGTTATTCCTCCAGAGAAACTTCACACTAAGCGAGCCAACCGATCAATTTTAAACCAACATCTGTCCAATATAACTTGGCCTGGTGGTACAACAGAAAAGCCTCGGGGATGGGTTTTTCCAAATAACGGAAGACAGCTAAGAATCGGCATCCCCAATCGAGTTAGTTATCAGAACATGGTCTCGCAAATAAATGGTACCAATAAAGTTCAAGGATACTGCATAGATGTCTTCCTGGCTGCCATTAAATTGCTACCATATGCAGTTCCATACAAGTTTGTTCTGTTTGGAGATGGACATGAGAACCCCAACTACTATGAACTTGTCAATAAGATTAATTCTGATGTAAGACTCAGAATCCATGATGCATTTTCTACACGTGACTAAAACTTCATTATATTAATCATGTTGCAGTTGCATTTACAGGTGTTTGATGCTGCTGTAGGTGACATTGCCATTGTCACTGACAGAACAAAGATTGCAGATTTCACTCAACCATATATAGAGTCAGGACTTGTTGTTGTTACCAAAGTAAAACAATTGAAGTCAAGTGCTTGGGCTTTCTTGCGACCTTTTACTCCATTAATGTGGGCTGTCACAGCTGTTTTCTTCCTCATTGTTGGAGCAGTTGTGTGGATTCTTGAACATAGAACAAACGATGAGTTCCGGGGGCCTCCTAGGAAACAAGTTGTTACAGTTCTTTGGTGAGAACCTTTCTTTTTTCCTTTTCCCCCCTAAAGATTTTTCCCAACCGACAGACCTAGAAAAACACATAGCTTTGGTTTATTCTATTGTCTTTGACATGCGAAAAACTATGGAATTGTTCAATATTTGTCCGATCCTTCATAAATCTACGAGCACAATTCATTGCTGGTTTGCCAAGCATGCTTGTTTTTCAAAAGCATTTCCTCTGCTGGTCATATGTTGCTAGTCTCTTGCTTTTTCTTTTGTTGTTTAGAAGGTATTCGGTTGATTTCTCTGCTGTATGTGAGTAGTGTTCTTGTAGCAATACAAATTATTTATTACAGAATTTAGTCATCTCATCTGATGATTATGCATTCCTAGTTTATGAACTGGATTCATGATACCAATCGGGCAGGGTATCCTACTTGTGTTGGAACCTGCCTCAAATTCAGTACATCTATTTCAGATGCTGTCAAATCAATCTAAACATCTTCTTTGATAGAATTGGCAGCTTGCATAAACCACGTAACATTACCTGTAATCTTCATTTGTTTTGGTTTTCAGGTTTAGCCTCTCTACCATGTTCTTTGCACACAGTAAGTCTGCCATCTGGTTGAATTCATATGATGATATGCCCTAGAGTATTTTTGACAGTAGAAATGAATTAACCTTGATTTTTGCTTCTTGTTTCAGGAGAGAACACAGTTAGTGCACTTGGTCGTATTGTGCTAATCATTTGGCTTTTTGTGGTCCTGGTAATCAATTCAAGTTATACTGCAAGCCTAACGTCAATTCTCACTGTGCAACAACTTTCCTCACCAATAACAGGAATTGATACATTGATAACCAGTAATGAACGTATAGGCTTTCAAGTAGGATCATTTGCTGAAAACTATCTTAGTCAGGAACTCAACATCCCGAAATATAGGCTTATTCCTCTTGGTTCACCAGAAGAATATGCTATTGCTCTCGAGAAGGGAACTGTCGCAGCTGTTGTTGATGAACGACCATATGTTGAACTCTTCATGGCAAATCACTGCAAATTCTCCATTAGAGGCCAAGAATTCACCAAAAGTGGATGGGGATTTGTGAGTATCTCTACCTAAAGTACTCTGCAAGTTACTTAGAAAGATGTCAATAAGTAGAACAGCCAAACCCTAAATGTTATGAAAAGAAAGAGAAAAGAATCCATGGTGAAATTTCCAACATGGTTAAGAGTGACGAGTTTTATTATTAGAATATTTATTAGACAATAGTTTGGAAGTGTTTTTACTCCCTCCGGTCCATAATATAAGATGTTGGTCAGAAGAAAATTGTACTCCAAAATATCAGGATAATTAATGTGATTTTTTCACTTTCATCCTTGTTAAATATAGGAGAGAGAGGAAAGAGATGGGAGATAATAAAAGTGTAATGTTAATGGCAACTTTATCATTTTTTTAGGGGTAAAGCAGGGAAACTTTATCATTTTATAACACATTTAATGACTAAACTTTCATTTCTTGGTATGTGAGAAAAGTTAACTAACTTCTTTTATTTGGACCGAAAAGAGTATAGTTCTTTCACTAGTCTTGTGAGTTTCATTAGATTTATTTCAGAAGGCCGCTCAATATCTCATGCGTTGTTGCAGGCGTTCCCAAGGGACTCTCCTTTATCCATTGATATGTCAACTGCCATTCTTACTCTGTCTGAAAATGGTGAACTCCAGAAGATTCATGAGAGGTGGCTCTCGACACGGGCCTGTGAGTTTAAGGGTACAGAGGAGGGATCTGAGCAACTTCAGTTACAAAGCTTTTGGGGCCTGTTCATGTTATGTGGGATAGTAAGTTTGGTAGCGCTTCTTGTCTATTTCATCTTGATGGTTCAACAATTCTGCCGTGACTTCCCCAAAAATGGCGAGCCCTCCAATGGTAGCAGCTCACGCTCTGTTCGCATCCAAACGTTTCTAAGTTTTGCTGATGAAAAAGAAGACATGTCACAAAGAAAGCTTAAAAGAAAACGCAAGGATTTTTCATAGAATGCTTATTAGAAAGAATAGTTATCAAACTCTACCCTCTTCGGGTCATGTGGGTCAAATATCGTTGTAGTTATATATCAGCTCTTATGCTTATCGATAGTTTTCTTTTGGTATCAGAATCTGGATAGAGAATTAGCATGTCTGGTAAGGACTTGTTTGGAAACACGTTTGTTAAAGGCAAAGTCAAAAACGTGTTTCCAAACATATAAGTTTGTTTGGATATTAAATTAACTTTTAACTTTTTACATTTGACGTATATGTGTTTGTTTGGAATGGCAGTAGCATCGTCCAAAAATAATTTCTTAATTTTGACTATATTAGAAAAATATATGAAAAGAGTTTTATTTTAAGCTCTGACAAGCCAAAAGCTGCAGCTTTTACTGAAACCCTGGAAAGTATTTTTGAAATAGATGCCAAAGGAAATGACGTCAAGCTTTCACGGAGAAATATAGGGTGGTTGTGGGAAAATGGCAACCCTATTTGGCTAAGGCAAATTCTTACATGGAAGACATCAGTGTTAATTATTATTAGCCAAGAATGCACCTTAATTTTTAAATTTTACATATAGTTTTTTTTTTGGTATCTTAGTTTTATAAAGTGTTTTTTATATCCTCTAATTCTAACACTATTAATCTCATTTACAAAATGTTGATATCGAAGTTTTAAATATTCACAAGACATTCACAAATGCTAATATATTAAGTTTAATTTTTTCAAAATAACAATGATTGATTAAAAAAAATCAGTTTTTGAGAATAATATATTTAAAAGATAACTTAGAAAACTAAGCTACCGAACTGAAATCTTATATGTTACTCCCTGGAGAGAAGGGGCAGGAGAAATTAGAGTTCTAAGTAGTTTTATCTATCTCCAGAGGAAAAGAAAGCTTGTTTGCAAATTGCAATCCCTTGTAAAATGTCCCTTTGGGAAAAAAAATCATCATGCTTCAAAACCATTTCTTTTAAACTTCAAGTTGCACTTTCTTTTAAAACAAGTCTTAATCTTTCGTGTATGGCTAACCAAACAAAAAATTAAACTCATAATAGTGTTCTTAAAATAATTATGAATATTTTTCCGTCGAAAATACTTACAATTATTAATATTTACAGAAACAAGTATTTAAAAAGTTTAATGTTTTTCATTACAAAAAGTGGAGCCATGGCATAAGAATTAACCCACAAAGAGGTTATTGTTTCGAACAGCAAAATAGATTTCCAACTGGCTTGTGATTTAGTTTTTTGAAAATAATTTTATGATGTATGAGATAAACATATACAATTTTTTTTATCTCAACTTGCTGAAATTAATTTTTTTTACTTGCTTCCAGGGTTTACCAAACTCTCCTGAATAAACTAAATTCGATCATTAATTATAACTCACAGGAACTTACTATTATATAAGTCATCTCCAACAGCTAAACACTTCATCAGAATTAAAATTAAAGAGATGTGATTACATCATTCAATTTGTTTGAAAATAAAAGAGTTTTCAAATTTAATCTTAGGTAAAATCATGAATTACATTTTGAGAAATGAACAAAAAATTATATTAAGCTTTAAATAAGGGAAACCTTAAAAGAATTTAATTAATACCCACATAATGACTTATAATACTGATTCTTTATAAAAGTATCTTATAATAGGAGCCGTAGTGGTATGTTAGCTGCTCTATGAATGGTCAAATTATATTATTATATGTAATTTTTATACAAGTATCTAAAATATAATACTTAGTTAGGTAATTCTTATAATACTTCTTCTAGTCATAAATATAAGACATATTTTATAATATAATTTATATTATAAAATATGTCTTATATTAAGAATCTAGTCGCGTATAATTTTTTCATCCATTAAATTTGAATTTGAATCCTTAATTTTATTTGAAGGAATCAAATCCCGGTTAGCATTTGTTATATGTGGATATTTTGAATGCAGCATTTATGTCAGAACTTCAGTACATATCCCCCTACTGATAGTACATATACTCTTTCACATAAAATCTAAGCTGATTAATTTGAAGTTCCGATTCAAAAAAAACCGATTAATTTAAAGAAATTAAAAAAGTTAAATAAATTATCTTAAAATATTTATATTTATCATTTTTTTCAAACTAGTTTGTTTTGTCTATAAATTGATATAGTAATATAATCTAATAATGCATATAAATTTTTTAAAAACGATTATGTAAAAATATGTTATAATTAAGTAATTTATTTAACTTTCTTAAACTTTTTAAATTAGTCAACTATATTTTATATAAAATAATTAAAATTGAGAAATTTCAAATTAATCATAATAACTAAATTGAAATTGTAAAATGTTGATAAATTTATGATGTTGCTTTTTATTTCTTTTAAAAAAAAATGAAGTGACCCTCATCTTTCGAGAGTATTATTTATTGGGAAAATAACACTCAAGTCCCACAAAAGAAAATATACTCTAAAACAGTCCCTTAAGATCTTATAATTAATCACAAGTCTCATAAGGACTTAATTGCAATAATAAGAATGTCAAAAAGACATTATTACCCAGCAATGTGGAAGGAGAGGCAATTCATATTTCCCGCACGATCTAAAATTGCTATGCATAGGAGAGAAGAGCTAAAGAAAGAAGGAAGCAGCGATTGGTGATGAAGTATCTTCCTTATCACCATTAGTGAACTCTAAAGAGCTTTCATTTTAATCTCTCTGGACTTTCAGGTTTGAAGCTTTCTTCCCCTCCTCTCCTGTAGCATTTTGCTTAACAGATTGTGTTTGAGTATGGGAATTCAAAAAATTGTATTTGTCTTTAAGTATTGCAAAGCTTTTAATTTTTGGTCTAATATGAATAAAAGGTTGTGTTTTTGTTTGTTGTGGGTTGGTGATTTAAGTTGAGGTTTCATTGTGAGTAGGTAGGATGATGATGCGTGCTCTGTTTTTTGTTACATTGTGGGGTGGTTTTACTATGTTTTAGAATGGTTTAGCGTGAAAGGCTAAAGAAGATGAAGGTTGGTGTGGGTAGAAATCTTTCCTACGAAATGGGATATTGTGTTATCAATATAGGCTGTGAAAGTTGTCAATAGATGCCACAATAGTTGTCAATAGTACTACTTCACCTGTCAATAACAGCTGGATGATTGTTGATGCAGGTTTACATTAACGATGGTTAGTATGTCTGGGAAGCATCACACTATCAAAACATACAAGAACCCAAATCTTAGCTGAGAACATATTGAAGTCAATATTTTTTGTGTATGGATGTGAAAGGAATATTTTGTAAATGGGTGTGAAGAGATTTTTTTGTAAATAGATACACACCCACAATTAGTTTGGTAATTACATGCAACCCATATTTTTTGTTTAGATGGGTTGTGAAATAGGTGTAGTTTCATGTATATAAAGGTATAAATGAAAGTTATCTATAAACTGGTATGTTAGATTCTGCTGTCATTTGAGTTGTAATTATTGCACCCTGCATTGTCAATAAACCTGTTCTGACTTATCACTAATTGTAGTATGACTTGTCAATTAATCCGCTAGTGCAAGTTATCTAAAATGTGAATTGAAGTTGCATAATATTGACATATCATATGATGTTTTCAATTATTTTGACATATTACATTTTGGTTATAATATCGTATATAATCATTATTAAACATATATTATTACTTATATAAAATTATAAATTGAATTATCAAAAACTACACCATCACTTGTTAATGGTGATACTATCATTGGCTACACTATCACTTGTCAATATAACCGTAGATATAAGTTATCTAACATATGATTTCAAGTTATATAGGGTCATTTAATGTTGATATATCCTCTAGACTAATGTGACATTTGTTAACTTAAAAAAAATCCATAAATCACAAATACCATTTGGCTTGTCAACGGTGACACTCTAACTTATCAATGATTGTATTGTGACTTGTTGATGGTGGCACTGTGACTTGTCAACCATGGAATCAAGGGCATAGAATTTCATTTAGACGCCATGGTGCCTATTACAGAATGCATCTCCATCCTTTTTGCTTTAGAGGCCGTGGCAGATTGCTCTAGACACTGCAACAGATTGAGCATTATCAGACCTGTCAACAAATGAACCGTGACTTGTCAACGGTGGCACTGTGACTTGTTAAGTTTTAAAAAATTGTCATCTAATTAACATATCTTTTGGTGAATATTTATATTTTAAGTTATATATAACTTAATTGGACATTTTAAATAAATGACACCTTCAATTCTGAAAATTTTCAATATCAAATGTTAATATCCACACATTGACTTAATAATAAGGCCACTATAACTTGTTAAATTTCTACTGTTTAATGTCATTTTTAGAATTACTTTGTTAAACTTAATTGGAAATTTCAAATAAATAACACTTTCACATAAAGTAATAGGCTGCATGGAATTAGATTATCCATGAATTTAATACAAAGCAATAATACTACTTGTGCACTAGTCCATGGATATTAACTACATAATTTACTTGTCAATGCAACCACATAAAATTGTCAAAAGTGGCACCATAAATTGTAAGCACAGTCTGATCAACTATTTTTCATCACAGCATTTAATGACTTCAATACAACATGCCATTTTACAAGCACAACCGATATGAACAATAAAGATCTCTATTTCTTTTTCTAATGTGACTTTTTTCCAAAAGCATAGACAAGACTTTTTCCATATGCAAGTTGTTTCAGTGACTAACAAACCACCACAAGCAACCAACTTTCAAATCACAGAGGTCTTCATGGGAGTACTTCAGCATTGTGTACCCATAATCATCATAAACTGTCCCATCCCACATTTGTAACCATGTGAGTACATCCACACTTCATGAATCCTTGTAGGCAACATTCATACTTTTGAATCTTTGACCATAATTGAAAAGAAATAAATAAAAAAGTCAACCAATCCAACTCACGTATCAATTTGCACATGGACTTTGGCCTAGTTAACTTGATTATCTATTTGCTCCTCATACTCAAATAGTTGTGGCTTCACCCTAAAAGGTATTTGATAGAAGCAATTTCTCTGCATAAAGAAAAAGAATTTAATGCAATTACAACTTTGTAACACATAATGACAAGTGATAATACAATGAATGACAACTATTAATGTCGTGAATGATAACGATTAATGTAGTCATTAACAACTAATTCATATGCATCCTCTTGCAAGTTTTTCTTTTGCATCTATTTCTCTGTGTTTTTTCCTCCTCTTTTTCACTTCAATCAGTTACTTCCCATCTTTTGCCTCTTCTTTCTGCTGCTGTAACCTCATAAATGTGAGAGTGTCAACCATGGAATTAAGGACATAGAATCTTATGCTTCTTATGTCTATAACATAACAAAACCAGTGACCAATAAACCCGGTAGGCCCGAACATGAAGTTATACTCAATATTATATCCTAAATGTTGGCAATACTTCTCTTTCATGGTCTTCCAAATTCCATTTCCATGGATTTTCTACCATTTTTGCATGAATTCTGATGAAAATAAATGCCTGATCACTCTATCATTATTTTCTTTCTAAACACCCACCAAAGTATGAGCCACTATAGACATTAACTGCATATGGAACACAACCAGTTAGTCAACATGATTATTACATAATTGTAAAAACACCCTCTCTAATACATTATAAAACTCGATATAAAGCCACTACTATGGTAAAAAAGGAAAAAACGTATGACAACCTATCATAGTAGAAAAGAATTTCGCATACATTTGAAACTAACATTGAAACCTGTGGGCCAAAACCCAAACCAATCGTTGCATGCAACCAAATCATTCGTTAACATCTGTTGGGCCTCCGAGCTTCCGGCCCGGGTAGCAAAAAATATCAACATCAGCCCATCCAATTGTTTTCCAATAATGTAAATCAAAGTTTCATAAAACATAATAAGTGGCCTTCGGCCAACCAGACAAGAAATCAAAAGGGACTCTGTTTTACACCACTATTGTATTAGCAAAATATTTCCAAAATGGCCCTATGAGTGGTAATATACAATCCAACAATACATAAAGCATAGGCCAAAGGCATTACAGCTAACTAAGCTCAAGCCTCCGCGTTCCTCTCTGACGACGCACACCTAGAACCTTCACCTGAAAACATTATAAACCACGGGGTGAGACAAAAGCCCCAGTAACCAATCTTTCCAATTCAGAGTACAAACTAATAAGTGCTCGTGAGGTGTCAAGTGGGACAATTAATAAGTAGTAATATACACAATAGCCACAACAAATCATACAAGTGCAATAATGCAACCCATTACCAAATCCCTCACTTTGGGAGATTTTCGAGAGCCGAACCCGGCCTATACCTCACTATGAGGGACGTAACAAGCCAAAAGGCCTATCCCTCACTATGAGGAACATAAAGAGCCAATCATCATGTATTAATGGAGGCCTTACCACGTGGTAGTAACAATCAAGTCTCTCACCAAATCCCAACACATGTATCATGCTCAAACATCTTTACTGAAGAGTAAATACACCATTTCACAAGTAACTTCAATCAGTGGCATATCTTTCAGAAATGTCCCAATACGTTCGGTATTATACAAAACCCCAAGAGACAAATTTCACTTTCAATATACAAACTACCTTTAGAACACCATATATTACTTGGAGCACAGAAATATAAATCCACTCACAGTACTATAATAACATATACCAAGCACTGGAAAGTGGTTATCTCTTGCCTAAGCAAGGAATAATAAACCACCACGATGGCCTGTGCACCAACAAGACTTACAACCAGGTCTACGCAAGCAAACAAACATACAACCACCAGGTACTAGCTTTTAAACTAATAATGTGGCCAAAGCAATATTTGGAGACACAAAATTCCCAACCTCTATCAAAACTCTACCCAACTCAAAAGGGTATAACCATCAAGGCAACACTCCAAAACCACAAGAGGTTATTACCATTCTAGTTCCCCTTTCAGACATTAATGGAATTCATAACCTCAAAGACACACTATAGGAATTCAACACCCAAACATCCAATTAGAACAATTAAAGCCTTAACAACATTTTAAACCAATTAAACATCCAATTTAACCCTCCTTAACATAACGCAATGCACAAAACTCAAACTCAACCACTATATTGTCATCCTCAATCATAACCTCCATTTTCATAAACCCTAAATTCCCAACACTTCAAAATCTTCAAATCCAAGAAAACTACACTGATTAAATACTTAGACTAACTCAAAGCAATCATTTAAACTCAAAACAATCAGTCAAAAACCTCAATTCCCTCAGAAACTAGAAAGCCCTAGGGTTTCCCTACAAAATCCTCAAAAATATCAAGAGAAAGAGTAGATTAGAGGTTAAAATCACTTACTTGAGGCAATGGACTCTTAGAAATACCTCCTCCAAGCCAAAAATTCAAAACCCTAGTAAAGCTCCAACTCCCACCTTCAGAAATTTAAATTTTTGCACAACTGACCCCTCCTGCGTATTTATAAATGCGGACCCTTTATCGTGTCAAACTCAGAACTTCACCACGGCAAACTAATCCCAAGAGGGATTTGCTCTCCAGAAAACCCTAATTTGCCACGGCAAACTCCAATCTTCGCTACAGTGAAAGTTTCCGGAGAGGAAACTCTCGCTCACCCAGATAGCCTTCACCGCGGCATAACCCTAACTTTGCCATGACGAAACCTTCCAGAGATGACACACTCCCTGAACTCCCTGGGTTCACTGCGGTCCCAAACCAAATAACACGATTCAAGCTTAAACACCAATTATCCTCAAAAATTAGGGTTAAAGGGCTATTAAACTCAAAATAAAACCCAAGATGTTACATTACATAACTCAGTCACTAAACAATATCTACAAGTGCTTTACCCTATCATTTATCCATTGCTTATTTTGCAAACAATATAGTTCAGCCCAAGTCAAATGGTAGCCATACATCTCAACAAATGGTTTAATGTAAACAGAACATTCAGCAACTTATATAACATATTTCTTTCCCAATACAAACAAAACAAAATTAAATACTTACTCATCAAATGTTCTCTTCTTCCCACCCTTCTCCTTATCTGCCACCCATGGAGACCTAAGAGCCTTACCTTTTGCTATGGCTCTTGTAGATTTTCTCAATTCAGTTCTCCCGTGCTCTTAGTGATCCTCATTTTGTTCTTTTATTCTCCGTCTAAATCCACATCTGCTTCACTCAATTTTTTTTCTTCTATCTGTTTTCATCCTAATGATCCTCATTTTGTTCCTTCCTTTATACTTGCTGTTCTTACACTACCTCCAACATATTTCATATCATCTTCTCAATCACCTATAAACTTATGCTCTATATGAACAAAACAAAAGAGATGATTCCCAGACATACTGGCCACTATTAATGTAAACTTGCATCAACGATCATCCAGTTGTTATTAACAAGTGAAGCAGCATTATTGACAACTATCACGACATCCATTGACAACTTTCACATCCTATATTGACAACACAACATCCCATTTCGCAGGAAAGGTTACTACCCACACTAACATTCATCTTCTTTAGCCTTTCACACTAAACTATGCTAAAATAGAGCTAAACCACTCACAATATAACCAAAAATAGAACACTCATCATCATCCTACCCACCTATAATGAAACCTTAACTTAAATCACCAACCCACACCTAATAAAAACACAACCTTTTTATTGATTAACTTGTTCATATTAGACTAAAAACAAAAGCTTTGCAACCTAAAAGTAAAAATGATTTTTTGAATTTCCATATCCAAACACAATCTGTCAAGCAAAATGCTATAATAGAGGAGGGGAAGAAAGTTTCAAACCTGAAAGTATGGAGAGATTAAAATGGAAGCTCTTTAGAGTTCACTAATGGTGATCGAAAAGATGCCTCATCATTAATGGCCACTTTCTTCTTTCTCTAGCTCTTCTCTCCTACACGTAGCAACTTTAAATCACGCGAGAAATATGAGCGCCCTTTTCTTCTACATACTGGGTAATAATGTCTTTTTGACATTCTTATTATTGTAGTTAAGTCCCTATAGGACTTGTGATTAATTATCAGATTTCAAAAGACTATTTTGTAGCATATTTCCTTGTGTGGGACCTTAGTGTCATTTTCCCTTAATTATTTCCGCATTAGGGACGGCAACATATTAGAAGTATTTGTACCTTTATATAAGAGTTAAAATTATTTTCAATTCATAAAATTTGATCTTATTTAAATTTTGGTTCTTAAAATTTGAAATCAATGGTTATGGTTTCTAAAATCTGACTTTATTTTAGTTTTGATTTCTGCAATTTTAAACATGTGATTTTAGTCTTGAAATTTTATTTTATTTTGGTCTAGCTTAAGATTTTTGATATTTAAAACAAGGATTAAAACTAAAATAAAGTTAGATTTTAAGGATGATAATAACTTGTTTCAAATTTTAAAAATCAAAATTATTGGTTTCAAATTTTAGAGACTACAACTAAAATGAAATTAAATTTTAGGAACTAAAATATATTAATCCTTTATATAATAATAGTTTTCATCATTCTATGAATTCCATGAATGTCGTTTTGGGGGGTAGGACTTGGATTCACTGGCTCATAAAGAGATTTTTACCCCTCCGAACACAAAATAAGCGGAGAGAATTATAATGAGGTTTTAAAAAAATAATTACTAACAAGTTTTAATAATAAATGAGCAATGATTATTTATTACTCTAAAAATTATCATTACAAACTATTTTGTTATTATTGTAACTTTTTTAGTAATTATATTTTTTTACTTGAGATTTCTTAACAACTCTTCCAAATAAATACTAGCAGGTATTTTTAGGAAAAACTGTAATAAAATCCCATCTAAAAAAATTAAATACAAAAAGATCTCTTAAAATTATCAAATTATTCTAAATTTTTAAAAGAATTCATTGCAATAAATTTTATTTGTTTAATTATCAAATTATTTTTATTTTTTTAGTATATATTGAAAACTAAATGAACAGTTATTAACAACCTAAAGTATAATGATTAACAACTATCACGACAAGTATTAACAACACATTTTCTCAACATATCACAAAAATATAATACATAAGTTATTAATAACTACCACGATAATTGTTAATCATTATACTTTAGATTGTTAACGATTGTACTTTGAGTTGTTAATGCATACTTTTTAAAAAATAAAAATAATTTGATAATTAAACAAATGAGATTAATTATAATGAGGTCTTTTAAATTTCAAATTAATTTGATGATTTTAAGAGGCTTTTTTTATTTAATTCTTTTAGATAGGATTTTCTTAATCATAGCATATACATGCTTCCGCGTCCATTGTCAGAGTCATTTTCACGATTACAGGAATCAAGAAAAAGTTTTAAAATCATTAAATTTCTCCTTTTTTTTTTTTGACCACAGGTTGTCTTTCCACCTTTCACACCACAGAGAAATAAATAATGGTCCTTATCAATATATACATGCGTGTGTGTGATGCCATCCATGACAGCCAAACCTTGAATTCGTGGTTGCTTTGAAACTTGTCCCCTCCCAATTTGGAGCCTTTCCTTTTTTGTTTTTGTCTTTTTTTTCTCCTCCTAATTTTGTTCAATATATATATGTGTGCGTATTTTTTCGACCACATATATATATGTTTATGTATTTGAAAACATGGGATTTCATCTCTAAAATTATAGTCAACTTGGATTAAAATCCACGCAAACTTTTCATTTTGAAACCAGTCATTCACATTATTATCTCTATTCCTAATTATAAAATCTTGTTATAATCTACAAACAAAATTTTTTCATTAGGATTGGAGGTAGTATTATTTTTTGTAAAGTTATTGTGTAAACAGTTGATCCATGTATTATTTATTGGAGTGTTTGGGTAGACTATAGTTTTAAAGGTGATTTTACAGTATATAAAATAAAGATGTAAAAAGAATTTTGTCTCGACTCGTATGAAAACACTTTTTAAAAGTGTTTTTTAGACTATTTGTAAAATGAGTTTTCCTTCACCCCATGTCGGTACGAGAGGAAAGAAAAGAAGAGGCAAAAAAAATTTAACCGGTTTAATTAAAAAAATTGAAAAAGAGTTATAAATTTTTAATAAGGATAAAATGTAAAATAAAATAGTAAAAAATTGATTAAAAAAATTTTAATTTCACTTCAACATATTTTTGAATTAAACTCATTAAATTTTTTTTTCCCACTCTCATCTTTTTCATTTCCTTCATCCCAGACAGACATAGTTTTTATGGTGTTGTGTTGGATTTGAGGGGAATAGAAAGTAGGTACGTGAGATTTTAATAGCTCCATTTAAAAAGAAAAAGAAATAGAATTGAAAGATTTTAATTGAATTCACTCTCTTTCTTTTTACATTTTTTTCTCAATTAAAAATTTATGATCTCACTAATCCTTTTTTTCCCCAAAAAATTGAAGTCATTAAAGTTTTAAAAAAGTTGATGAAAAGTCTCCATTTAGAAATTTTATTAATAAGAAATATTTAACGTAATTTTATACAAAAAAATTAATATTTTGCACGATTTTATACATAAAAAATCCCTAATCAAATTAAAATTCTTCTTACCAATAAAATTTTCAAATACAAACTTTACACTAATCTTCTCTAAATATTTCCTCTCTCCCCTTGTATTCCCTTCAACACAAACATAAAATTAATATTTCCAAAATCTAATTGATATTATCATATATAAAATATTACTCCTTCGGTTTTTAATATAGAACTTAACTTAAGTTGGTTTTGGTCCTAAATATAAGATTCATTCTCATATTTATCAATTTTCTCTAAATTACCCCTATAGATACTCCTCAACCATAATCAAATAGAAGAGGGAGGGGGTATTAAAAAAGATGATTATGGTATTTTAGGAAAAATGTGTCACTTTTCTTATAATTAACTAACTTACCTAACTTCCTTAATCTAATCAAATTAGTTTAAATGGGGTCTTATATTAAGGATCGGAGGAGTAATATAATACTTTTTTTTTTTGTGAACAAAATTTTAGGAAAAGGGTGGGCTCACCTACGATCCAAGGGCAGGGCACTAACCCTTGACTCCAGCCCTACCCAGCGCCGTAGCTTTACTGGGACGGGGAAACTTCCACGTGGGGGATCACCACATGTTATGAGCTGAGGCGTTGGCTTCGAAGATGCCTCCCCCATCGTCGTGACTGGAGTCACAACAAAAGTGGCACTCCCCAGGATCGAAACCCCCTCCTTTTGGTGAGAGTGTTCGATCCCTTCGCCAGCTGAACCCAGGGACGAGGGGTAATATAATACTATTTTAAATATAAGAGTTGGATAAGAAATTTGTTTTGATTTCAAATTTATAATTTTGTTTTAAAAGTATCCTTATTAGTAGTAAGATGGTTTTAGTCCTAACTAGTTACACGTGCATATAATTTAAAGAGGTATTTTTTAAAAAAAATCAATATATATTTATTATAAAATAATTACTTTAACTAATTTTATTATATAGGAAAATTATTAGAATTTTATTGTTGAATTCGTTTTTTCTCACTTTCTTTTCACTCTTGAACTAGCAAATTACCCCGTGCGATGCACGGGATAGTATTGACTTTCATGATATATATAATGCTGCCACAAAAATCAATCCCCACTCCTCCATAATCAATGTAATTAATTAATTGGATCTAAATTCGAAAATAGTTTTTACTGAAATAGGATTCAACACTAAATTGAAAACAAAATACAATATCTTCCATGCATGATGAAATTAAATTCATTTGAAAAAACCAGAACGTATGAACTACATGTGCCATCATACACCGTCCTTATAAATTTATGCTCGCCAATTTATGTGTAAAATCATGAAGCATTTAAAAATGAATTAGTTCAAACTGTACAAACAGGGAAAAAAAAATTCAAAACTGCCATAATCAATAACGACGACATAAATTAGATGGATTGAGTAATTTTTCAGAAATCAAAGCCCATTATGGTGGTATCCATATCAAAAAATGAGAGTCATTTATCTAAGCATCATTAAGAGAAAAAAGAATGACGGAAAAAAATTAAGAAAAGAAACCCAAGTTAAATATAAAAACTAATATATTAATTATTATTCATTAATCATTAAATATTACAGCATTTGTTTTCCATCAGATTTGAGTAGACTTTTTTTTCAAAATGCAACGGATGACTTTATTTCAACATAAGCACACGTTAAATAGATAGGTAATTTTAGATCACAGTAATTCTTTTCTGGATGTCAATCATCTAAATCTTAAAATACTATCGATATCTAAACTAAAATCTAGACGTCAATGCTACAATGAACAGTGAAAAACACACCGTATCAATTCACAAATCATAATTAGATGGATTGAGTGTAAAATATTCAAGAAGTATTTCATGATTTTTAAGACTGACTCATCCAAAACAGTGCATTATCACGTCTTATCATTCCAGAATGATCAAGAAAAGCCAGCAAAAATTGCTATCAGTGCAATACTGCAAAAACCAAAGTAAACATGTTGTAGGTCCTCATAATCCTGACATATCTTAACATACCTTAACATTTTCAGAGCATGCATCATTAGGCAATGGAAAGATGATATGTTACTAAGATCCTTCACATTGAAACACAATCATGATGAAAAACTAACTGAATGCACGCATAATTTGTCAGTCTACCATCCATGGTGAACTCCATTCCTTGACAGCTCTCAAAATGAACTCCGGGACTCAAAAAACTCAAAAAACTCAAGCAAGTACTTTAACAAACAAAAACACGCCATTGAGCAGCTTCTTCCTGTACCTACATTGACTTCGAAAAAAAGTCCAAAAAGATAGTTGGAGGCGAGGACTTCCTTCGCCAAATGAAAAAAGACAATTCGCACAACCACACTTAATATTCAAACATTCAAGTTTCACAATGTATCTTTTACTTGAACATGGTATCTGGTAACTAATTAAACCAGGACTACTACTTAAGCTGTTAAAGCAGACAAAAATATTTTCTGATTCACTTTTATAATGTATAATCTCTAAATACACTATTAAATTAAATTGTTACATTAATAGTTTATCTTTCATGTAAAGCAACATATATCCATGCTATTTTCATTAGCTCTAAGCTGTGTGTAAACTTATGAATCATAAACTTAAAGCATCGAATTAATATATTTAATCAATAGTAGTCATCTGATTATGAAGATCAAGAACATTTACTAACACAAAAATGAGTAATACATATTAAAAAGTATTCATTACTTCAAAACATACATATTTACATGCTAAATACATATTAAACATACGAATGTGGCACAGACCAAGCACATATTAAACCACAAAATATAATCACAGGTGGATATATACATGGCCGGCATTCAAAACCTACCAACAAAAGAGGTGTGATTACATATTAGTACAGGCAATAAAGGCCACATCCCATCCTAGATACATAGCCTACACATTCTAATTTCAAACTACACCTCTGTACGTCCTAAACAGCTCAATTCCTCCCAGTTTCCTTCAGCGGCTCCCTCCTCATATGGTGGACTTGGATTCCAAAAAACCCTTGTAGCATTTGTATAGTTCATGGAGGCATGACACATCCTGTTAACACAAAAACAAAAAAGAACATTTTATTCAATCATGATTCTAAGACATTACCCTAATTGAACATCTTTGAATCATAATCTCATTACAGCACGTTAAAGTTCATCTAGTAACCCATTTACCTTGAACACTCTTCACAAGAGCATACTAACAACAACACACGCTTACTACTCACAACCTTCATGGCCTCAAAGTCCTTCCAAGCTTCCTTCTCTGCTGTAAAACACTTTTTACACTTTTTACAAGCCTCCCACTCACACTTACTGAGCGTGTATACAATGGGGGAATATAAGGAACTCCAAGTAGGCCTTAATTACACTTTTTCCTCCTCATATAAATTTGATTAAGTAGCAAGCCTAGATAGAAGCCAAACCAAAATTCTTTACTGACACCATTTCCAAGACTCAATTGGTTAATAAGTTATCACTTCCTCTGTTTCAAAATGATTGCTAATTTGAAGCTCATGTGTTGTTTCAAAACGATTTCTCTTTAAAGTTTAAATAAAGTATTAATTACTATGTCCATTTATCATCTTCATTAGTAAATCAATGGAGAAAAAGTCAAATACAAAATAGAAAATTAGACTGTTTAGTCAACATAGTATTAGATATTATTGCACTCTAGGCTATATTAAAATTTATTAATCCTTGAGCATAATTTAAAATCAAAATTATTTGAACTGGAGATAGTATACTAAATTACTTTCCACAAAATTTGAAGTGATGACGGTAATCTTATTGTTAAACCTTCAAGATAGATAGATGCAAATCCAACATTTCAAGCATTGGCCGCGATGAAAGTAATATTGATGTAAAGTACTCATATCTATAATCTAGGCATAAAAGTATAGCATGAAATCATTTGCACAGAAGGAAGCAGGTCACAGAAGAAACTACAACATCTCTGCACTTCTTAATTGTATCTCGATTTCCTAGGCTTAATACAAAATTTCAAGTTATGGGGAGAAATTGAGAGATGATCATGTCTTACACAAAATTTTTAACATTTGGACAGACATTTACTATCATCGGAGTTTTGGAGCTTCCACCTACAAAAAAGAATAGACCATGTCTGTCAAGGTGTAAGAAGCCCACCTACTACTAAGAAAAATAATAGACTGTGTGTTAAAACACTCACAATGTGTAGCTCCCCCAATTTGCAGTACCTCTGAAGTTGGCACCATGCAAAGTTGTTCACAGAAGAAGATGAAGAAGACAGAGAACATGAAGGCGGTTTAGAAATTTGAAAGGTTGCAGCTGAAAGGAGAAGAAATCAAAGGGAGGGAGCCGCAACGCATATGCAACTAAAAGGAAGAACAAAGGGAATGAGAAGGTTGAAGTTTCGCCACACCCACAAAATAGCCAATATACAGAATAGAGAGGAAGAAGAAGACCTCGGTGGGATTATGGCACAGAAACAGACACGACACACCAGTACGCACTTGTGTGAGGGGGAAGAGAGGAAGAGAAAAGGAGGAGATACTACGCAGAATCCTCCAAAACCACAGATACTGATCCCAATAGGGGGAGTAGGAAAGGATCTCGTGCGATACAGTCCCAAGCGAGCAGAAAGGCTCTGCCCGCACACCGGCGATTATGGGAGGAAGCAGTGGACTTGAGCAGAGGAGAACTGAATGAAGCCTGTAGAAAAATTTCTCCCACTCTCTAATGTCGGGTTTGGTTAAAGAGAGGAAAAAATGGGGGGAAAGGAAAGAGAGATTGAGCTTTGAATTTTAAGAGAAAAAAATTGAAATCTGCAAGCCATGTGGTAGGTGTGAACTGTAACGAATCTGACACACTCTAAGCTACTAAAAAACA